>NW_024581747.1:0-148101 GCF_017639235.1 Corvus kubaryi
ATTCCTGCTGATCACTCATATTGAGCGTCTGGGTTTCCCCTCTATCGCGACAAGTTCCTTCCCCCCAGCTTGCAGCTTTTCCCACAACTGCTTTCGAGGGTCCACTCTTGAAGTTTTTTGGGGTACAATTTAAGGTTGAGCCGTTCAGAAACAAAAGTTCTCTTCACCCATCTCTGGGAGCATTTCATCTCTAAGAACAGAGGCCCTTCTCCTTCCCTGGGAGCAAGGGGTCTTCCTCATCTTCATCTCTAGGACTATCTCTGGGAGCATGTCTAGGAACTGAGGTTTTCTCCTTTCCCATTTGGAGCAAAAGTCCTCATCGCTTCCATCTCTCCCTGTTCAAACTTCTCATGAAATTACAACTGCGTCAGCATCTGCCTATCTCAGCACAGGTGCTTTTGCTTGCAAGTACAAGTTGAACGCTCCACCCCCCATGCCTTCATGAAATTACAACAGGTACTCTGATATATCATAGCTTCACAACAGAATTTCAGCTTTAAGCATCTCCTCTTTCTCTTCCCTCAGGTTTTCAGCTCTTCATAGCACTAAAAGGGTTAATCTCACCTAGGCCTTGCAGCTGGAATGTTGCTTATCGCTGTTGGTCACATGACCTCTGCTGGACAGTGGTGCAGCTTTAGCTGAATCTTGGCCGCAGTGGAGGGGGGGAGGAGCCGAGCCGCTCCAGCTGCCCACAGCCCTGCTGTGGGGGGGTTCCGCGAGTGGAACAGGGCCCATCGGCTCCAGGATGGCCGTGGCCCGGCCCAGCCCGGGCCGAGCAGGGCCTGGGCCAGGCCCGCTGGCCCCCGCACAGGGCCTGCAGCCACCTGTCCCAGCACCGGAAACGAGACAGAGAGCTGTGGGGCGGTTTTCTATTCTTAAGTGCATCACAGAGGCGGTCACAACTTTAAGTGGCTTAAAGAATTGTCCATATTCAAACTGGCCATCTGATAGGTTCTGTCACAGAGGAAGCTGTAAGCACCCCTTTGCAAGAACATCACTTCTGGGACTATGCTTGCTAACCCATGACACCCCACTTGAACAATTTCTGGTGTAACACAGATGTCAGATGGTGTGTGTACAACATCTTTTAACACAAACAATATACAGTCTCTCAGGTTCTAGCAACTCACGACAATTCTCTGGGGTGTTACTGAGTCTGTTTGAGTTGCAGAGGTCACGGTGACAGTTTTCCTGGTCGCAGTCTTAGTTCTTTCTCCATTCGAGACTGCCAATCTGTGCTGATTCATCAGGTTTTTGGCTGCATCCCAACGCAGGCAGGTGATGTCATTTGCCCTGGGGAGACAGCTCGGAAACCCTGATTAATTGGAGCCAGGGCCTGGCAATTTCAGCCTAGATGCTCTAGTTTCCCACACCTGTGGCAGGTCCAATTAGCATTTCTTTTGTCCTCAGATGCTGTTGATTCAGCGGCATTTGCAGTCCCTACTACATTCCCCCTGGTTTTTAAATTTGGCTGGTTAATTGGCACTAATGTGGTACAGGCACGAATTATCTGATTTAGAGTTGGCGGAGGATTAAATGAGAGATTTAAAATCACTCTTTGGCATGCTTCATTTGTGTTAGCTTTTGCAATTTGAGTTATAATATGCTCTTTTGTGTTTAGATCTTCTACCTGTTTTTCTATCACGAACCTCAGTTTATCGACAAAATCAATAAATGGCTCATTTTGCACTTGCCGAATCTCCGTATAATTCAACTGAGGTGCTAATTTAGGGGGCATCATTAAGAATGCTTGCTCTGCCGCTTGCCTCACAGCATTCAGGACAGGCTCTGGTGTGTCTCGAGCCTAGTTCTGTGGCTTGGCTAATAACCCTTCACCATTTAGGTGACCTATAGAAATCCCTGCATTGTTTGGATCCTGCAGTAGGATTGGAAGGAGCTCTCTTAGTCACTCTCTCCAACTATAATCCCACATTTGAAATTCAGATCGGGAAAGCAAGCAGGAGAAAATGCTTTTGAGGTCATGTGGTACCATCACTGTAGTGCTGAGGGTTATCCACAGGAGGTTCTTAAAATACTGACTCTCCCTCCCGAAATCTTTCTGGGCTTTGCAAAGCTCTTTCAGCCCTGCGGGATCAAAAGGTTTCCACGTGGGGTTATTGCCAGTTCAATCATATGTTACAGGAGCGGCAAAGGGGTAGGAGGGGGCTGAGGGGGCTCCCAGACCCGATTTCAAGACGGCGTCGGTTCCAGTTTCTACCCCGTGGGAACCAGAAAGGGGGGCATGGGAACCAGGAAGTCCTCCACAGTTGGAGGACAAGGAGGAATGGTCACAGGATGGGTGGGGATTCCTGATGCAGGGGGCAGTACCCGACATGTAGGAGGAACCCGAAGACATCATGTCTGGGGGCAGAGACAGGGAAGGGTTGGGGGTAGGAGGGCGAAAGGGATTGTGGGAAGAAGAGGGGGGAGGGATGGACTGTGCCATGTGGTCTCCGTCATTATGTAGACATGTGGAGTGGGGAAGGAATAATGGCGAACGCCATTTAGAACAGTTTTCTGGGCTTACAACTGGGAAAGAGGGTGAAGGATACGAGGTTTGGGAAGGGGTCGAGGCAGCCTGGCCAGGGCTATCTTGACAGGGTGGCTGAAAAGACCGAGAGGGGTCAGGAAGGAGGTAGCAGCCCTGTGCCTTTGGACATATTACCCCATTCAGTTTTTCCAATGAAGGGGAAATGGGATGACGGATCCAAGGAGCGCCAGCACGCACCCCGGCAGACCCCCCCGCCCCCCCCCCCGGGGGGGAGATTTGTGCTTTTCTTTTACTTTCTGGTCCATTTTATGTAAGTCTCGCAATACCAAAACTAAGGGGAGATATTTTTCTCCAGAGGTGTCTCCTTTCCACTTTAAATCAGTAATTTTATCACCCACAGCCTGCCAGAAGGCAGGCCATTTTAAATTTGCGGGAGAAGCTTGAGGAAGGTAAACGAAAAGCCAGCAAGCAAACTGTTTTAACAGACCCTTTGAAAATTTAAACCCACTAACTTCAAGGGATTTCACAACTTGGAGAAAAACCTCTCTTTGGGGCTGAGAGAATTTTGATCCCCTCTCTCTCTCTCAGCCTGACTTCCACCCACCACCCGCAAACAGAAAAAAGAAACAAAAAAATCTCAGGGACCAGGGATACTCACACAAGTTTCAGTTCAGCAGAAATCAGCACAAATTCAGAGTCACAGGCGTCCGGTCCCAGAAGTAAAAACACGGGTGGAGTCCTCTGAATATTGGCTGCTCTCTGAGGTCAGTTCAGTGCAAAATCAGTCGGAGTTAGCAGCCTTCTCTCAGGGCACCACTCCTAAAACAGAGTGGACTGCACCGAGAGGCGTTGGCTGCTCCAAGGTCGCTTTTTTTGCTGTCCACCGACAGCCGCGACGTCACAGGGAGCCACTTGCGTGAGCCCCACACTTGGACGCTAACCTAATGCAGTTCTGTGCTTGCTGCACGAGCTCTGGCGTGCCCTCGATCAGAGAGAGTCCAGCTGCGTTACTTCTGTGCATTGCAGAAGTGACCTCGGCATCAGGAAAGGCGCTGGCTGGGCATGTTCGCTGGCTTCTTTGCAGAGGAGACATGGCAGAAGTCAATGATACAGGCTCACGTTAGTTCGGAGATAAAGGAAGAGAGGGGGGGTTCTGGTCTGGCTTCTAACAGGTTTATTGTCGGAAGTCTAGCAACCAGAACATGGCAATGATCTTAATTGTACCCGGTGGCTTTTCTCTCAGTTTTATAGGGGATTTGAAAACTGCAGGGAAAGGGGAAAGCAACCAATGAGTTACAAGCCAGGGGAGGATACAATTCAACAAGAACCAATGGGGGAAACTGAGAGGCGGGTGAACCCGTGAACCAGCGAACAACTGAGTAAGAGAGAATTTTCCTGAACAGGGAAAGGCAGTTTGGACCCAGGCGCAGCCCAATGGGGATGCGGCTTAAGCTTCTGAGCTGCCCATCGACTCACTCTCCAAGTCTGTGTCCCGGGGCAATTCGATCCACAGGAGGGCCCAACGTTGATTGGCATCTCGCTGCCCCAGCCCGCAGTGGGCTGGGTCACAACAACATACCTCTAAGTATATACAAATAGTGGCAGTGACATTCAGCAAGCAGTGGTATATAGGCATTCCAACATTACAAGCTGTTCTCACCCACAATCAAATCCTGTGGAGGTACACAATGTATTTCCATCTGCATTACCCACCTAGTGCAACCAGGTCCCTGAGCAAAGACAACCCCACAGATGAGTTTGTCTTTACTTGTGGCAGAATTAATCCATTCTTCCCTAACAATCCTCTGACATGTATTACCAGAACCTTATCTCCATCTGCTGTACGCCCGGGTTCAGATTGGGCATGGCCTGCTGGGTTGGTAGAGCCTCGGGTGTTAACTAAGCAGGTGACCTTTGCTAAATGCTGCTCCCAATTTTGAAAATCCCCCCACCCAGGGCCTTCAAGGTGGTTTTAAGCAGTCCTTTGCACCACTCAGCTTTCCCAGCCGCTGGTGCATGATACAGAATATTGTACACCCATTCAATACCCTATTCTCTGGCCCAAGTGTTTATAAGGCTGTTCTTGAAATGAGTCCCGCTGTCAGACTCAATTCTCTTGGGGGTACCATGCATCCAAAGAAACTTGCTTTTGAAGGCCCAGGATGTTGTTAGAGGCAGTAGCATGAGGCACAAGGTAGGTCTCCAAACATCCAGTGGTAGCTTCTACCATTATGAGCATGTAACACTCTGCTGCCAGAGGAATGGAGAAAAATGCATTTGCAATGTCAATAGTGGCATACCACTTCACAGCCTTAGACTCCAGCTTGTACTGGACCTCCATCATGTCCAGCACAGCAGTGTGCTCAGCAGTGGAGTTACTTCATTCAAGCCACAATAGTCCAGTCAATCTCCATTCCCCTTCCAAGTTGCACACAGGCCAAATGGGGCTGTTGAGGGGTGAGAAGGTCTTGCTGACCACCCCTTGGCTATCCAGCTCACAGATCATCTTGTGGATGGGAATCACAGCATCCCGATTCATCCAGTACTGCCAGTGGTGCACTGTTGAGGTGGCAATCAGTACTTGTTCTACTTCCCCCTTAAGGAATTCAACTGCAGAAGGATTTTCGGACAGCCCAGGCAAGGTGTTCAATTGCCTCATGCCATCTGTCTCCACAGCAGCTATTCCAAAAGCCTACCTGAGTTCCTTTGGGTCTTTGAAATACCTGCTCTGGAGGAAATCTATGCCTAGAATACTCAGGGCCCCTGAACCAGTTACAATATGGTGTTTCTTCTACTCTTTCTGGTCAGGCTCACCTCAGCTTCCAGCAGGGTCAACTGCTGCGATCTCTGTGTTACTCCAGCAATAGAAACGGATTCTGCCCCAATATGTCCTGATGGCATTAACATGCACTGCACACCAGTGTCGACCAAGGCCTTGTATTTGTGTGTTTCTGATGTGCCAGGCCATTGGATCCACACTGCTCAAAACACACGATTCTCCTGTGCCTCTACCTGGCTAGAGGCAGGGCCCCTCTAGTCCTGACTATCATTCCCTCCCTGGGCATACATTTGGAAGGTTCCTTCAAGGGGATTGGACATGTCATCCTCCCTTGCATTATGCCTGGCAGCTCAGCTTACAGGAAACTGGAGCTACATCCCTTCTGGTGGAACTCCCTCTCTGAGCAGGTTCACGCACCTGTGCAGCCAGGACAGAAGTGGGTTTTCCATCCCAACTTTTCATGTTTTCCCCATGGTCACACAGGAAGACCCACAGGTCAGCTCATGGGGTGTACCCTCTCTCCCTAGCTAGGGGACGTCTGCTTCTAATAACAGAGCGTCTGGTCTGTACTGACGAGATTTGGAGAAGGTCCTCTTTAATCTCCTTCCTGAGTTTCTGATGAGTCTCCTCAATCCTGTCTTCCATTTTCTGTATACAGACTCTTTTCCACAGCTGAGATTCTTGCTTGTGTTGGGCTGTGCACAATGTCTGCATACGCCCAGAGCCTCCTCACCATAGTACTCACTGTCTCATCCCCATCATTCCATGTCATCACTGCTAAAGCAGGGGCATACTCTGGTGGTGTGTGTCATGCAAGTTTCAGCCACATCACTGGTGTACATTTTACCATGTCAGGGCTCCTAATTGCTTGGTCATCTGAGAATATGATCTCTATCATTGCCAGTTCTCTCAGGCATTGAATCCCTTGTTCCATGGTTTTCCAGGGGTTTAGCTGCAGTTGGAGATCTTCCCGGCACAGGTATCTTTCCTTCACACTTCTTAAGAGCCGTGTCCAGAGACTAAGAGCTTCAGGGCCCCTTGTCATTCCTTGGTCAATACTTAAATCACGTAACAGGGATCCCAAACGCCTTGCTTCAGTGCCATCCAGAATTGTACCATCACCTGCAGCATCCCAGATTCAGACCATCCAACTTAATATAGTTTCATCAGGCCGTCGGGTGTAATCTTTCCTCAGGGAACAAAGGCTTTCTATGGACAGGGACTCAGTAACGATTTCAGGTTCCAATTCCTCTGCTGGCTGTGAAGGTCCTGGCTGCCCATCATCATCCACTGGGCGAATGGATTTGGCTTTGTGTTTCTTTCTCTGGACAGGGGCAATTGTTATTGGTTTAGGCTCCCCATCTGCTTTAGCTGCAGCTGGAGTATTGGGGGTGTATGCTGGCTTATTCTCCTGCTCCTCTGGCTGTATCTTCTGCCCTACAGTATCCAGCAGCGTGTGATAAGTGTTAGCAGGACCCAGCACATGGCAATGAGCTTTTTCTTTTCATCAGCGTTGTTATTGAAGTTTTCCTTCAGATACTTCCCCACCTCAGCTGGATTCTGAATTCATTCAGGGGGAAGTTCCAGGATCAGAAAGTTCCTGGGTCAGAAAACTGCTTCAGGGTCTGGCCTATGTCCTCCCATACCCCACATCACTTAGGATTTTCCACAACTGGGGCAGGTGTCTGGGCAACCCCTCTGGAAATCTCAGCCCTTATTTTAGACAAGCTGGAGACTACATAGAAGAACCCTGCTAGATAACATAACAAAAAGGTGGTATCTTCGACATCCAGGGGAAACTGGACACTTTCAAAAGGTGATGTGCCAGATCTGAAAGGGAAGAAGGAGATGAAGGGCTGGGAATTATCATCCCCTGCTTTTCCCCTAACAAACTGGGTGTCATTACTAATACATTCCAAAAGAAAACTACCAAGGCCAGAATGGAAAAACAACATGACATACACATTCTCAATGGTTTCCATTACTTCAGCCAAACTTCGAGAAATCACTAACACCAGGCATATCAAAATGGCAGTCTGGATTCTTATTCCTGATTTATAAAAGGTGTAAGCCAGGGATCCAACTGCCCATGGCTGTGGACATATACTTATGGCTAGGTTCCACAGAAGAATTATTAAATCAAACAGCATGGTGATGTCTTACTGCTGTACCTCAATACAAAAGTGATTCAAACCAAAATTTTTGTTGGGTTTTTTTTTTCCACTTTGACGTGCCCCTTAAGTTGGGTGCCAAATTTATGTCTCAGTTTTTGGAGACAAAATTTTAGGAGGAAGCGCTCCGGAATGAGTGCCTCCTCCAAAGGGAGAAGTGCTTCCCGTTTTCCTCCGCCAATGGGACAAATTGGTAACCACAAGTGAAAGTGGGAAAAAACCCCAGTTTATTAACACAAAACAAAACAGGGTAGAGCAGGAAAAAAACCTCTCAAAACACAACAAATGCCCGGAGAGGGAACAGACACATGGGCTCCGACCAGCCAAGGCCACCCTGCGGGCCTGCCAGGGCAACCCCGCAGGCTCCCTGGACTGGAGGGAAGGGAAGGGAAGCAGTGAGGCGAGGGAGAGGTAAGAGAAAAAAACAACAAAAAAACCCCACAACTTTTTTCCAGCTAGCCAGAACAAAAAAAATCCCAAAAAAAGCAACCCAGGGCTCCCAGCATACTCCCTCCTGAGCCCTGCCAAGCCCCTCGAGCCCTGAGCTGTTGGGCCCCACCATTCAACCGCCCCATACTCGGGTCCCATGGCCCCACCCCCTGGGTCCATCTTAAAGGCACAGAGTCCTTGGGCATTAAACAGACAGTTAAGGAATAAAGGGGCTTCATAACATCACCCCAGGACAATTCCACACAAGCTGCAGACCTTATAGAGAAAACTTATTGGATAACACAACAGGAAGGTGGTATCTTTAACATCCAGGGGAAACTGAATATTCTCAAAAGGTGACATGCCAGATCTGAAAGGGAAGAAGGAGATGAAGGGCTGGGAAACATCATCCCCTACTTTTCCCCTAATAGACTGGGTGTAATTACTAATAAACTCCCAAAGAAGGCTACCAACACCAGGACAGCAAAACAACAGAGCATACACATTCTCAATGGTTCCCAGTACCTCTGCTAAACTTTCAAAGATTGTTAGAACAGGGCATATCAATATGGCAATCCTGACTTGTGTCCCTGATTTGTAAAAGCCATACACCAGGGACAAAATTGCCCCTATATATGGGTAGGTAAACATGCCTAGGTGCCAGAGAGCCATTATTAAAGCAAGCAGCATGGTGACCACTGGCTGCTGTACCCTGATATAGAGTGTTTCAAACTAGAATATATATATTTTTTTTTTAAATCACCTTCTCTTGGGCACCAAATATTGTCTCAGTTAAGAGACAAGTTTAGGAGAAAACACTCTGGAATGAGTGTTTCCTCTAAAGAAAAGAGTTTCAGCAATCCCTTCTCACCATTAAGAAATGAGTATTAGTGGATGAAAGTGAAAAATGCCCCAATTGTTTATTGACAAAGTGCCCACACAGCATGAAAAAGAAAAGAATAAATGCTAGATATTGAAATATCAGAGCCTTACACCCCCCTCTCCCCCCCACTGAAAAAAACAAAAACCCCAAAATGCCGGGGGAAGAAAAACCAGCTGGCCACGTGGCAGGGAGGAACAAAATGGTGCTGCCTTTTGTCTTGGGGAAGACAAAAATGTTCACACAGCAGCTCCAGAAAAAAACAAACAGATGGGGACCTGGTGAATCTCCAGTGTTGGTCTCCTCCTCACAGCAGATGAAGCTGGTGGATTCAGAGTCCTTTCTTTTCCTGAGGTCTGGGGCCAGGACAGAGGGGCTCCTCATGGCTCCCAGCAGGTCCCCAGCCAATTGCCTCTCTGATCTTGGACCAAAACCAAGCCGAACAGTTCAAGTGAAAAACAAAAGCCAACAAAGGATTTGTCAGAGACTGAAATATTATATTTTATGACTTAAACATTTTCTTAAAGGACTTTAAAAATTGTATTACAAAAGCTACAGAGAAGACTACCACACCCTGACTGAGGCCTTACACTGCTCACTGATGAAGGTAAGATAAAGTAACAGGTCTGGGGACATTCACAAAGCACAGGCTTAACACCTCCAAGATGAGGACCACAGCCCCAGGGCTATCAGCTGCCAGGCTCACACAGACCCTCACACGAAAGGGCAGGGGGAGGAAAGGCTTTCGGTATCTTGGAAAAGCCTCTGGTCAGAGGCGCAGTGACTGCCCATCTTCCACTGTGCAGAGGAGCCCAGCTGAGGGGTTCTCACCAGGGGGGATGAAGCTTATCCACAGCAGGAGGGGGTGACATGGCCCATCACAGGGGTCCCCCTCAAAGGGGTCCCCAGACCCTGCACCAGAGCACCAGAGATGATGCAACAGACCCTCAATTTTGCAAGGGACAGTGTGTCAAGCTAGTCCCTGCAAGAGAGGCACATGGGCGTTCCCACCTGGCCCAAAGTGTATATTAATCCACAGAATTCTGCACTCTTTGGTGTGTGGCAGCATGTAGCGGCATGGCCACAGCAGCGGAGGACCCTCACTGCCAGAAGACCAGATGGAGGGGAACAACAAGACGTTGTTGGGACCCTCGGATGGGTGATATGCTTCCACCTAACCCCTGTCACCTCTCCCTCTTCCCCCACCCCCCACCCACACTTCTTTTTGTATTTCTTTCTTTCTTTTCTCTTTCCTTCTCTTTGCCTCTCTACTATTAAATAAAATACATCCATTTTTTGGCAACAACATCTAACCTCATTTGGTTTTAATCTCGTTTCTGGGAATATTTTGAACCTTCTAAGTTCTTTCCGGTTTATGCTCAGAGACTTAGCTTGCTTTGCTTTTCTGGGTTTAAACCAGATTGTAACAGGATTGCAGTCTCCAAGGCCAGGGGAAAGGGGAAAGAAACTTCTTGCTCAAGCTAACAAAAAACCAAGCTAACTAAGCAACAAAGTAGCATTGGTCTGCACAGCACTGAGCAGGCCCAGGTGTGAGGCTTTGAACAAGCCTGCGCAAGAGACCCCAAGGCTCCTGCCCCTCCCCCAGACCCACCTTAAAGCTATAGCAACCATTTCTGGGCATAGAGCAGAAGATTAGGGAATAGAGTGTAATCAAAAAATCACCCCAAGACACAAACAAGCAGGTCTTTAATCTACCTTGACTCCTTATGAGATGTGTGCACAGCCTTTGGGTTAATTTAAAATGTAGAAAAATATGGACTTATTTTACCTGTACTAAGGAAAATAAAAGTAGTCCAAAAAAGTTTAGATAACAGAAGAAAAGACAGCAGGGAAAAAGCCTGTGTAGTTCTATACATAACAAACATGAGAACATAACTAGCAAGAGTAGAACTACTATTAACTTGCCACTGTGCAGAAGCTTTTCAACTAGATGAAGTCTTTCAACAGTCAGTCAGCTGGTGG
The DNA here is from genome assembly GCF_017639235.1 of Corvus kubaryi. Taxonomy (NCBI): domain Eukaryota; kingdom Metazoa; phylum Chordata; class Aves; order Passeriformes; family Corvidae; genus Corvus; species Corvus kubaryi. The sequence goes on from NW_024581747.1 coordinate 10,734, forward strand.
CAACTGAAACACTAATAGGCAACCTGAATGTTATTTACAAAGAGAAATGTTTATTTCAGAAGATACTACTTCATCCTGGGAAAAAAGAAAGGGCCAGAATTTAAACAGGATAACTGCTTAGCTATAGCTCCAGCACTGGTTCTGCAGAAATCACTTTAAAATCTCCCTGGGAGTGAAAAATAAGCTGTTAAGATACACATTGCAAGAATTCTGGGCCCAACATTATGGATAGGATTTGCATGGCCAGGTTTTAGTAGCAGAGGTGGGGCGCCAATTGTGGCTTCTGTGAGAAGCTTCTAGAAGTTTCCTCCTCCTTGGAGCCAATGCCAGCCAGCTCCAAGACAGACCAACCACTGGCCAAGGCCGGGCCAATCAGAAATGGTAGCAACGCCTCTGTGGTAACATATTGTTGGGGTTTTAGTTTAGTCCTAGTTTTTTTTCCTGTTAAAGGAATTTTTCCCATATGCATGTTGCTAGGGGACAAATGGCTGAGTGCTTAAGAAAGACAAAGGACCTGGCTGCTCTTTTTGTTTCACCTGGGGATGTGGGCAGTTCAGTCTCAGTGTTCGGAGAGAGAGAAGCTGCTGGTTCTTTTTGGCTGTTTTTCTTTCTGCTGGAAACAACACTGGAATCCCAAGCCCGCCTTCCCTGCCCCGCTCGGAGCTGGGCCGTGGCCACCCTGCCCCACCACTGCTTCAAGCCTCCACTACGTTGTAGCCATGCTCGACCTGCCGGCCTGGACCTCCGGGGGGTACCCCGTTTGGATACATCGCATCTGCCACCTGGGATTTGTGCTCGTCCCTGCCGCTCCAGCCTGCTGCTCCAGCCTGCTGTTCCAGCCTGCTGTTCCCGAGGATCCAGCTGGACACCAGGGCCAGCTGTCCGGGGGTTTGTGAAGCTTTTGTTCCATCCTTCCCTGGGATCCCAGACCACCAGTGCCGCGTGCTCCCCGAGCTCACTCCAGAGGGCCCCCTGCAGCCTCGGGGAAACCATCGCACCTGCCCTGCTCACCGGGAGCCGCCAGCGCCCCTGCCGGCTGCAACCGGAACTGCATCCAAGGGGAAAGGGCCCGACAGCCAGGAAGGCTGGGACTGGGTTTGTGATTGTTTGCTGTTACTGCCATAGTTATTGTTGTTTGTTTGACTGGTTCTATATATAATAGTAAAGAACTGTTATTCCTATTTTCCACATCTTTGCCTAAAAGCCACCTTGATTTCATAATTATAATAACTCAGAGGGAAGAGGGGTTGCATCTGCCATTCCAAGGGAGGCTTCTGCCTTCCTTAGCAGACACCTGTCTTTCAAACCTAGACACATATTTAAGAAGAAAAAAAATTATTGTGCAGATACAATTGGAGCCAGAGAAGAGCAGGGTGAGAATATTTGAGGGACAATTCTGCAGACGCCAAGATCATTGAAGAAGGAGGGACAGGAGGTGCTCCAGGTGCTGGAACTGAGATTCCTCTGCAGTCCATGGTGAAGACCATGGTGAAGCAGCTGTGCCCCTGCAGCCCATGGAGGTCAATGGTAGTGCAGCGATCCACTTGCAAGCCTATGGAGGAGACCCACGCTGGAGCAGGTGGATGCCTGAAAGAGGCTGTGAACCCATGGGAGTCCTGTGCTGGAGCAGGCTTGTGGCGGGGACCTGCAGACTTGTGGAGAGAGGAGCCCACACTAGAGCTGGTTTCCTGGTAAGACCTGTGACCCTGTGGGGGCCTCACGCTGGAGCAGGGTGTGCCTGAAGGACTACACCCAATGGAAAAGTGACCCATGCTGGAGCAGTTTGTGAAGCACTGGTGCCCACATTGTAGAAATTCAAGGAGAGCTGTCTCCTGTGAAAGAGAACCCATGCTGGAGCAGAGGAAGGACTCTTCTCCCTGAGCAGCAGCAGGAACCACTGTGATGAACTGATGATAACCCCCATTCCCTGTCTCCCTATGCCACTGGGGAGGAGGAGGGGGAGTCTGTTAAGGAAGGAGGGGTGGGGAGAAGGTAGTTTTAAGATTTATTTTACTTCTTATTATCTGCTCTGATTTTGTTGGGAATAAATTCAATCAATACCCCCACATTCAGTCTGTTTTGCCAGTGATGGTATTTGGTGAGTGGTCTCTCCCTGTCCTTATCTCAACACATTAACCTTTTGCACTATTCTATCTAGTTGTGGAGGGAAGTGACAGAGCAGCTTTGGTGGACACCTGGCATCCAGTCAGGATCAACCCACTATACCTTGAAGGGTGGAAACTCACCTGGTTTATTGCTTTTTTCCTATGAATACAATAATCGACAACTTCAGCAGGAACCGTTACGTCATCAAACTGTTTTAAAAAAGACATCTTATTTAAAATGGAATATTATGACGTGTCATTAACAAAGCTAAAGTAACCATTGTTTTCTTCCTATTTTTATATCCAAACAACCTGAAAATATGTATGGAAAAAAGTATACAAGTATACTTCTCAATTATAATAATTATTGTGTCCCGATGGAGGCACTGTGACTATATATTTGCAGTGCTAAAATATTGTGTCTGCAGCTGTGTAGTTTTGCACAATAATAGCAACACTTGCCACTTCCTTAAATAAATTGAGTATTCTCACACTTCTATGATACTGACTTCACAATTTTACAATTATTTGTGAAAACATTTAATTGTAGACATGTAAATCCCATTCCATGACCTTTGATTTGACCCAGTCATTAGGCCCCATTTGCAATACTATAATTTGATGCCAAGACCTCTGTAAACACTTCCATCAACTAAAAGATGAGCCGGAGGAGATTGAGAAAAAAATTGTTCGATTTTGCCTTCAGACCAGAGCTTATTCTCTTTTGAAGATACTGTTAAGTTATGTAGACATCAGAAACTAGAAAAAATTAAGGTTTGCAGTAACTAAAATTCTCAGTCCCTCCTTCCTCTGCAGAAAATGGCATGCTTCTCAAAAAATGTGCAGTCATATAAAGACTCTTAGAAATATTTAGGTTGGAAAAGACCCATAAGATCATTGAGTGCAACCTTTAACCTATCGGTGCCAAATACACACTAAACAATGTCCCCTAAGTTTCACATCTACACATCTTCTAAATACCTCCGGGGATGGTGACTCAACCACTTGCCTAGGGAGCATGTTCCGATGCTCAACATTCACAGTAGCCTCTTCATCATACAAAATTATCTGACAAATAATACCCATTATGATATAAGTACTTTTAAATGAAGCAAGATATCCCAATTCCGTGCTATCAATCTCTCTTCTCTGCAGCAAAGCAGCTGCAAAGCTATTAAGTGCCTTAAAAAACATGGGAGAGAACATGACACCATCCTGGAATTTCCAAGTTAATGACAATTGAGTTAATCATTAAAATCAAGGCTAATGAGCCCAATAATATATCACATTGACATATTTATTTAGCTACTTAAATCAAGTTGCCATCTCTGCCTTGTACTGTGCACTGTACCAGACGTATCAGGGGTTTTGGCACCTTCTATCATACCTATCAGAGAAATGCAACACATAGCTGTAGATAGAGGCCATATGGGGCAAAGATGGGAAAGATTCTCAGAGACAGTTGAAGGAAAGATAAAACTACAACTTCCATGAACATAGGCAGAACAAGCTCCTGCAAAGATGTGAGAAATGCCTTAACTAGGCATTTGCTATTACAGAAATCTAAGGTACAATCCACAGACTGGCTCTGTAGCAGGTTGTTCCTGCCAGATGTGTTCCTGCTTCAGCAGAAGCACAAGTAGAGGAAAAATATAAGATTAGTGGGAAATTGGTGAGGAAGAAAGACAGAGATATAATTCCTTTGAGTCTGGAGAGAGGGAAATGATACAGGTGTCAGGGCCTGGAGAGGAAAATCATTCAGAAAGAAGTGCTAATGGTTCCTTGGCTGACAAAAAGTGCAAGGGAGTCTGAAGAGGCAGCGCTTGCAAGGGAGAATTCCTTAAAGCAATTATGTAGATATTATTCCCAGTTCTGTAATATTTTAGATTTAGCTGTCCTTATATTTGAAAAATATGCATGTGTGGAGGATGGGATTTGACTACATTTCAGAAATTATTTTCATAGGTATATAAAAATTGCAGGTGTTCTTACAGACGAAGAAGGGAGGGATACAGAGGAAAAGGGGAGGATATAGTGCAGAAGAAAGTAGAGATGTTTTATTCTAAAGGTACCTTTCCCTTTATTTCTTGGGAAATAAATAAAAAAACTAAAAATAGAAAGGAGGGAAATCAATAAAGAACTGAAAACAGAAAGGAAACAGTAGGACAATAAAGACTGTTGGTTTTCCCCACTTAGAAGACAGAGAATACCTAGCAATTGCACCTCAGCAGCAGTGGAAAGGCATAGGTTAAGAGTAAATTTTTGAACCTGAGCTTCTTGAAGACATTTTGAGAAAAGAAATATGGAATTTTATGTTAGATTATAGATCTTAGACCAGTTTACTGCTCACTGTCGTTTCCATTTTCAGGTTTTTCCAGATACTTAATGTGAATCTTCCTTTCTGTAATTACATTCTTTTAGAGGTAGTTCCAATTCACCAGTGTCTTAAAATTCCTTTCTCTTTGCACAAAGTCTTGGCATATACTAAGAGTATTTTTCACTCCTTCTGTGGATGCCTTGATAAACCTGTGGTCTTGCTCTTCTCAGAAATGTTATCAACAAGGTAACATCCTTCTTGAAACATGGGAAGTCAAAGCAAAAACAAACCAAAGCCAAGAGATACGAATGATGCCCTAATTACAAAGGGATTTTTAGTTTTTCTATGGGGAGTGGGGATTATTTTCTGTGGTTACTTGCAGTAGTTCTGAGGGTTAGATTTTTGTTACAGGTTTTTAATTAAAAATTTGACTAAATTAGTCCTCATTTCACCAATAGTGGCCTCAGAAAAATTGTAAAGACTTCATAATTTTAGCTCTATCACTGGCTTAAAAGGATGTGTTCAGTGAGGGGAAAAAAATTTCTGTTTGTTTTACTTTTTACATGGCTCCCTAAAAGTCTGTTACATCCAAGGATGCTTTGCCAAACTAGCACTATCTTTAATACTTATGGAATACAAAAACTTTCCACTTTTAGACTTCAAATTTTAACACATAGGAAGGTTGCTATCAAAAGTCAGCTGGTCTAGTGTTAATTCTTGCAGTACAGTCCGCAAATAAAACAACCCAGTGGAATTATATAAATATGCATAAACCAGGAAGACTGGAAATGTATAAAACAATTAGTTAACAATCATGTGTAAATTGCTCCTAACACACAGTGATTTTTGGGCTGCTTCATCTTGTCATGTTGCCAAGTAGAGATGGCAACACAAGGGCCTTGGCATAGCTTTCTCACAGTTACTCCTAGTAAACATCGTAAACATAGTAAACATCTTTCTGTCCCTTTTTTTCACTACCCCAACACAAAGAAAATAAAATTCCTGGACTTACTGTGCATTGACATTCTCATTTCTTACAAAATACTTAATTTTATGTTCAGTTTTTAAGACGGTGTGAAATCTGTTCTCCTGGCTAGTAAGTGTTTATAACAACTATGGAATATAAAATGCAGCTCTTCATTTCTTCAACACACTTCAGTTGCTCAATCACGTTGAAACCTAATGTCAGAGTCTGACTGTGTGAGTACAGTCAATGGCCAACTGGGAAGCATTTACTAAGGCCCATCTTTATCTCAACTAATAGTGTCATTGATATCTCTGTGTATCTCTTTTCCTAAGCTGGCTTACAGAATATTCAACTGAAGAAGTACCTAATATAAAAAACTCAGTTTAAACTGGAACACAAGTTCTAAATGCTATTCTTGGAGAAATGCTATTATAAGGTATATGAATACCCAAAGCTTCCAATGCATTATGGACATGCCATTAGGATAGACAAGATAAAAAATCATAGACATCTTGGTAGATTTATTATTTGAATATGTAAGGCCAGTAAAGAGTGAGAAGTCAAATGACTGAAGTTATAAAAAAAGATCAGCAATGTTTCCAGAAATAAAAAACAGACTCCTGTCCATACTGTAACCTGCACTGAATCCTTTAAAAATGATATGAATTGCCATATGAGATGGGATTTGATAAAAGATTAATCTAGTATCTCATAATAATAAAAAAATTACCATATTGTGTTTCCTAGGGAAGGTTTCCTAAAAGGGTTTGAATTAAGTTTTCTAATGAAGCAATGCACACCAAATTGTCATTATATTTCTCATCTTTACAATCTGCAGGGAACACTTAAAATATCAAATCTATGTGACTAAATTAAAATCTTCAAAAAAGTCTGTGCTGTATTTGTTCAGACCAGAGTTGTATTCTCCTCAGGGGAAATTTGAAGTACTGGAGGTATTTACTCTCTAAGACTTTTCTTTCTCTTCATCTACATAAAAGCAAAAGTTTCCTGGACATTACCAACAGTTATCATAAGGTAGTGATTGAATTATACTTTCTCTCTTAGTAGAAATTATAAATAAATATGTAAACAGCTATTTTTGTATTTTTTCATTTACAAGAAAAAAAATAGTGTATCTTTTTAAAGGAATAACAACTTCTCTTTTTAAAAGCCTTCTACCACCAATTGAACACCAGGCAGTAAAGGCCCATTTTTCCAAGGTCAAGTGCCCCAAAAATTTATCTGTGAAAGTTAAACTGAAAGGAAGCGGCATCATTTGGTAATTATTTTAGATTATATACTTATGAAAAATATAACTGTGCACAATAACTTTTAGAACCATAATATTTCAGACAGAGGAGAAGTTAAGATTTTATGACAATACTTGGGATGTCTTCTCACATCATATTTTTGAATGTTTGCCAGTTTGTGCAAGGTCATTCCAAAGGGAAACAGAAGAAATGCTCCTAAGTATTTTTATGAACCTTAAGAGATAGCTGTATCTGGCAGAGAAAGTTTAGCTCTATTCAAGGAGAATGGCAAAAGACTGAGTAATCATTCTTACTCCTTCACTACCTTTAGATGAAGGAATTTTAATGTGAAAGCCCATTTTAATGTGTTCATCTCATCTCCACACTCTGCCTCAGAGCAGCTACAAACAACCGCTAGAGCAACTTATGCTCCCTTCTTCCTCAAGCAAGCCGCTTACACCAGATTCAAAAACCTCCTTTCATTTACATTTATTTCAATTAAATTTGCCCAAACATAAATTAAATAAAACTACATCAAAATAAGGCTAGTTTGAGGTCAGAGTTAATACAAATAGTAAGAGTTACAAACTAGACAGAAAAAATAGATTCCAACTTAATAGCATTTTACAACATGTCTGTAAGTCAAAAATATGTCCAGTGACTTATCATTCATATTCCCTGCTTCAGTAGTTATTACCACAGGCCTGGTTCCTACGGTATATCACCGTGTCCTGCAGCCATAGGGAGGAGGAGGAGAGAAGATCCAGCAGGCAGGAATTGTGCAGCAAGATTGATTCATTTAATTATTTTACAAACTCTTTTATAGACTTTTTTCTTCATAGTCTAATTGGACAAAGGACCAGCCACCCCTTGGGGGTGATTGGCCAAAATCCTAAAACATCCATTGTCAAAATATTTTTCTACTATACCATAAACAAGACTTTCCAAGATTGCAGGTGGCTTGGTTGTTTACATTCCCTGCTACCTCTTCTGTGAGAGAGAAAAGTCTCTCACGGACTTAGAAAATAGCAAGAAAATCCTTGCTAGCAGCATTTTTGCATCTACAATTCCCCCTTTTTGTTTTATAAGATAACAACTCTACTATTAATCCTAAATAGAAATCTACATCAGTTATTAATTCTAAATATGTCCTTAAGGCTTAACTATCTGACTCCATAACAAGAAATTTAAAGTTCAGTCTCTGCTTGTGGAAGGACCATCCCAGTCTCTGCTTGTGGAAGGACCATCTGCCTGATGGCTGACATCCTGGTCATCATCAGAAGAGTCATTAGGCTGATCATCTACATTCTGGTCACCATTTGGAGGTTGCCTGTTCTGCCTCTGGTGCCGTAGGTCAGGGCGAACGCATTTTGCAGGTAGCCACCGTACCCCAGTATCTGTGGAAACGCAAGCATACCCACGACCCCAAATGATAAGCTCATGAGGGCCTTCCCACTGGTTAGTGAGTAAATTCCGTACCCAGACTTTTGCCCGGGGCAGTTGTGTCTCACCTGCAGACTGCAATGAGAGAAAATGATTCAGAATAACAGGATTATTTGAATTTTGTGGTACTGTAAGGTGATTAATTGTATACAAGGCTTTTTCTAGTCGGCTTCAGTAACCAAATTCGAAGGTTCCTGTGAGAATCATTGAAAAGCCATGATAACAGCCCTTAATTCAACTAACTGAGCAGAGTCTGACTCGGATTGGTGTGTTAATCAACCACTGCAAAAGCAGTGTAGGATACTGTGTGCCCTTACGCACAGTGACCCCTGCTAAAAATATGTCCCAATCCGTACGCCCCAAGCTGCCAACACATCCCGTCCCCAAAGGTTAAGGGAAGTGGTAGCAACATAAGACCTAATTGTAGCTGGGTGCCCCTCTGAATCCTTCACCACCACAAGCTGTTCGCTTAAATAGCTCTGTGTGGTTCCTCCTAATCCTGCGATGGCCGATCCCACCAGGGCTAAAGGCCATGAGGGAGGCCACACAGAGAAGGAGATGATCGTTACATCAGCACCCATATCAATCAAACCTCAAAGCTGAATCCGGGGTGGCTGGGCGTTCGGCAGGACCAGGGTGCATGTCATCTGTGGCCTTTGGTCAGAGATGTCTGCAGTCCAGAAGGCCTGCGGAAGTCCCGTAGATCCACTGCCGTTATCTTCGTGAGTTTGTTGCTCTATCCTGGGGACACAAGACTTAAAAGGCACTAATTTAGCAAGGCAGGTCTTTTCAGGAATAGTTACAGGGGGTTTTTGCATGGAGACCATAGCGCAAATCTGACCTTTAAAGTCAGCATCAATAACTCCTGAGTGCACTAAGATTCCTTGATGGGCAACGTCAGGTTTTCCCACCAGCATCGCACTGGATGCCTGGGCTAAGGGTCCATATGCATCCAAGGGAACCTTATAAATACCTCTAGAGTCTAAGACGACTGCAGCTGCGGTGTGGACGTCAAACCCGTCTGATCCCTGGGTGCCGTCTCCAGGGTGGCTGGGTAGGCCTGTGCCTGTATCTGTGCCACTCTCTGGGGGAGAGACTGCATCAGAGAGCAATTTCCCCTCCTTGCACCCCGGCGGAAGTTTCCCGACAACGGCCAACTATTGGCATGAGTCTGGGATCTACAATAGTCTGAGCAATGCCCTGGCCTGCCACACCTCTTGCACTGGGGGATCAGTGTGTTCTCTTTTTAGCTCGGCTTAGGCCGCTTCCGTTTTTTCGCCTGTTTTGGTTGCTTTGGTTCACGACCAGAAGATGCGTGAACAGGCTGCAGGAACGCAGCCAAAGCAGACCTTTTCTGGTTCCCAGATCCCACCTTAGCGCAGGCTTCGACCATGTCTGTTACCTCAGGATCCCCTGGTAAGGCATCTATGATTTTTCTGCACTCTTCATTTGCGTTATCTCTCACTAACTGCCTTAACAACATCTGCCTTAACCCGTCATCCTCAACCTGCTTCTTGAGAGAAGCAGCGACTTTCTCTACAAAGGAGAGGAATGACTCTGACTTCCCTTGAACTATTTCAGTATGTCGCTTTCTGGGTGCTGACAGCTCTATGGTTTTCAACAGGGCAGCCATGCCGACCTGTTGAACTTGCTGCAGGACGCTAGAGGACAAGGTACCCTGTAGACTGGGATCAGAGAAGGGACCAGTCCCCATCAAAGCATCCATTCCTGCTGTCCGTCTAGGATCAGCAGCAGGGAGCTGCAAATTTGCTAATGCAGCCTTGCCGGCCAGCTTTCTCCAGGTTTTCTCAAAAACTGTAACTTGTACAGGTTGAAATAGAATTTGACCTCAGTGTCTGATATCAAATGGAGAAAGCAAATCTGTATTTATCACCCTTATTATCTGCATAACCTCAGCAGAACCTAGCCCATATTGTGCCACCTTGGATTGGAGGTCCTGGGCAACTTTCCAAGCAATTACCTCATGCTTATCACGCTCGCCAGAAGCTGGGAGAGCCTTATACAGTGGGAAAGCTTGGATCTCCCCTTTTGGGGAACCAGTACCATCCTGAACTTCTGGCACAGCCTGCGGATGGGGTGTAACAGCTCCCTGGTTACCCCCAGAATCCTCAGATCTATTTGGCATTCCAAGGGTTTCTAATAACCACCAGTCACCCTCCTCCAATGCTCGCATCTTAACTGACTCTAAGAAGCGACTGTAGTGGATCGGATGCACTGTTACCATGCAGTCCTGAAAGGTCCAGGGGCGAGACCGGTGCAGCCTTTTTCTTTGCCACATGGCTACAGCCGCCTGATGACCCAGGGCCAGAACCTCATCTGCCTCACTTCCTGACGAGGAATCATCAGGCAAAGGCAACTCTGAGGTGCTGGGAGTGAACAAAAATGGACGGAGAGGGGCACTTTGGCTAAGTTCGCTAGAGCCAGAACAGACAGCAGAGACTGCAGCTGGCTGCGCTGCAGTTTGGACAGCAGCCTCTTTACGGGATGCTGTCTCAGGTGGTCCCAACCGAGCCGGTACTGAAGCTGCTGCCACCATCTCTGGGGCTGCAGCCATGCTCGGCGCCGCACTTGTCTCTTGCACCGCAGCTGCGTTCAGCGCGGTCGCTGCTTCCGCTGCTGTTTCTCGCTCCCCGGCCACGCTCGGCACCGCTGCCCCCGCTGCTGTTTTGCGCTCCCTGGCTGTGCCCAGCGCTGCCGCCCCCGGCCGCGTCTCCACAGCCACCGCTGCTTCCGGGTTTTCCCGCGGCAGCACTGCTTCCAGGTTCGCCGCTGGCCGCACCGTTTCCTGGCTCGGAGCCGCGTCTCACCGCGGGCGGTGCTGGTGGTGTGGGCGGTGCTGGCGGCGCGGGTGGTGCTGGCGGTGCGGGCGGCGCAGGCTCGGCGTGCCCCGCACGGCAGGGTGGCTCAGGCATCCGCTGCAGTAGCAAGCTGAACATATCCTCCATCCTTCGTGATAGGTTCGGTAACTCTGTCAGCAAAGGCAGATGCTGTATTAAAAGGTCAATGGCTCGGTTCTGTGACTGCACAGAACAGTCCAGCGCCAAGGAGGGCAGCGGACCACACCCAGGCAGTCTAGGGGCAGGCACGCCCGGCGTTACGCCCGCTAAGAAGTTAGATCCAGGTCAAAAATATGTCCAGTGACTTATCATTCATATTCCCTGCTTCAGTAGTTATTACCACAGGCCTGGGCCCTAGGGTATATCACCGTGTCCTGCAGCCATAGGGAGGAGGAGGAGAGAAGATCCAGCAGGCAGGAATTGTGCAGCAAGATTGATTCATTTAATTATTTTACAAACTCTTTTATAGACTTTTTTCTTCATAGTCTAATTGGACAAAGGATCAGCCACCCCTTGGGGGTGATTGGCTAAAATCCTAAAACATCCATTGTCAAAATATTTTCTACTATACCATAAACAAGACTTTTCAAGGTTGCAGGTGGCTTGGTTGTTTACATTCCCTGCTACCTCTTCCGTGAGAGAGAAAAGTCTCTCATGCACTTAGAAAATAGCAAGAAAATCCTCACTAGCAGCATTTTTGTATCTACAAGTAGTACATTAAAGACAAGGACTGATGTCTTGGTTAAGGTACTTGATTAGGACTGAAGGTGATGACTGTTTTCAACCCCCCAGTAAACCCTGGGCAAGTCATGTAACTTCTAAAAACTCACATAAAAACAACTTTACATCAAGATAAACTCACTGGAAAACCCAAATATTTTGTCCAGTGTTCTGATAAATCACTCATTTTAGTCTAATATTTCTTGATTGTGTATTTCTAAAAAACTCAGTCCTGTCCAGGACCACATCAGTGGTCAGAATCCTGGACCTCATGATGCCTCATATTAAGTATGAAAAATATCTTGTGCCAAACAACACTGTGCCAATGTCAATAAAACAACTATGTAAAAATTGATTTTTTGTTGCAAGTCCACTAGTGGCTATGTATAAGTAAATAACTTGTGAAGAAGAGCAGAAGAAAAACAATGGAAGCACAGAGATTTTTCATTGGCCAGAAAGTCAATCAAGACCTGAATAGAAATGATGAGTGAATTTTTCAATCTCCTTTCAGTATGATTAATGTTCCACTATCTGCCTCGTGACTTGCAATTCTACTGAATGGAGCTGCTTCTTTGAAGAAAGCCCAAAGGAACATGCACAGAACAGAGACAGGTCCAAAGCTTATTTTTCTGAATACCTTTCTCTAGTATGCAATTACTTAGCTTCCAAGATACTCTAAGATGAACTGATTACCACTAGAATAATAGTTGATTTGTAGTTTGACATCTGTTGAAGCTAGCACAAACAAAACGACCATGCAGTTTTAGAAATCTTTTTTGTTTTTTCCATCTAATATTTGTTGGGTTTCTAGGTTTATTCTGTAGATTCCAAAGTAGGTTTCAACTCAGATTTTAAATGCAAGAGACAGGACATTTACTGATCTTGATAGCTTGAATGAGATTCTCATGTACTAGATTTATCTCAATGCTACATGCCAACTCTCTTCTGACGTGACCAAAATGGTTTTTTTCAGCCGTAGTTACCTTGCTTTGCAAATTCCCCACTCCCTTCTCCTCATCAGATTACCAGCAAAAAATGGAAGCATCTCCAGGTTCCATAAGTGATTGGCCTCTGGTCCTTGGTATTTCCCTGCTTAGTGTTGCACTTGAACTCCAGCGCACGGAGTGTGCACAACAGTACACAGAGACTTATGGACAAAGACTCTTATTACCGACAACCTAAAATAATTGCAGACTCAATCTAACAATGACATTAATCTGCAATTAAGCATTTTCCCTGCCCTTCAAAGCCTATTAATGACTATGGTGCTTTCTTCTGTCAGGTAGAGTTGGGCTTTTATAACCTTGCAGTGAAGAGTGTGTCACTGCAGAACAAGTTTTAAATATGTAGCATTTTTATGTCTATAAATCTGCAATCATGAGGAAATACTCTTTTTTCTCCCAGACACACTTTTTGGCAGTCAGAGTCACCAGCATACCCCAGGGAAACATAGTAGATGTCAATCTACTATAAGCAGGAACTTAAGTAGTTCTTTGGCATTACTGAAGCCATGTGCTATGAGTCTGTTCATTATAAAACAGATATTTACCCATGGGTAAAAGGAAATCAAAAATAACATAGAAAATTTTCTCAGTGGCAAGCAAGAAATATGTATTTCATTACTCTGTGGCTTCAGGAAGGAATACGTACTTCAATCTACTTAACCTGGCCTTCAGATACAGCCTGATGCCTATCTCCTCTTCAAATCGAGATGGAGCTCTAAGACTCAGCTTCCTTTAACCTCTTTGTCTATTCTAATATTGCACATCTCTTATTTCAGCATCCTGTCAAGATTTCACAGCAAGAAAGAAAACAATCAGATACAATACAGTTATTCTGTACTCACTGTCTCAGTGAATCAAAGGTAGGTCTGTACTGAGGACGATATGAATTAACCAATGCAACTTTAGAGAAGTCAGCATGAGTACCAATGAGATGTGATAATTCACATCACATACAAGTTAATTTGCCACAGTTGGGATTTTTTTAACATTTAGAATTAGCTTTGATTCAGCCAAGTCAGATAATATCCATGCTAAACTGTCATTTACATTACAAATATACACTCAGTTCTGCTTTGTACTGTTTAAGAAGAAACAGACACACAAATCTGCTGGCGGTGTTTTACCAGGTGCAAGTGCCCAGGTGTGCTCTCTGGGAGAGGAGAGGCCCGGGCTACCCCCGGTCAAACACGACTGGTTTCAGATAGCTCCAGCAACCCCAGTGCCTCTCAGCTCCCCATCCTTGAGCTCCACAGGGGAAGCACAGCTGAGAATGGGCAGAGCACTGCCCAGCAGGGGGGTGGTGAGGGAAAAAGGAAGAAACAGGTTGAATTAACTTTCACCAAGTCAAGTCTGTTTTGCCTGTGAGAGTAATTAGTGATTAAATATGTGACCTCCTTGTCTTTGCCTTGACTCACAATATTTTTTGTCATTTCACCCCGCTGTCCAGTTAAGGAAGATGCACAAAAAATAAGATCTGGATGAGGGTTTGGCAGCCAGGCAGATGAGCTTAAACAGAGAAATGTGATTTGGGAAAACAAGGTTAACAATAAAACAAGTATTTGGCATAAAGGCAGCTGTATTAGATGTGTTTGATAGAGAAGATGTGAAGCCCCTGCAATAGAGAAAGTCTCCATTTTGGGGATGCCCACTCTACTTCACGTCATAGAACAAGATGGCAGTGAGTCTCATGGTATACCTCAGCTGAAAATGTGTTGGGGTCCCTCCCCCCTGCCATGGAGCCCTGGGAGATGGGCCCTGGGGGGGAGACACGGGGTTTCCCTGCCCCCGGTCAGCTTCATTTCCCATTGGTTGGTTTGCGTTCCCTGGTGTGGCCAAGGACCCTCGGGTCCCATGACTGCAGGGTTCCTGAGCTGAGCCCCGGCCATGCGGCTGGAGAAATAAACATTTCTGAAACATCTACCACGAATCTGTCCATATATACTTTGGTTTCCACGGGACTCCTGGTTTGAAATATACTTGTTGCAGTAATCCCCGCTGCGACAAACTGGTGGAGGAATGCGAGCAAGATACCGATCCCTGAGGAAAATTTGTGAGTAAAATAATCACTCTAGACCTCTCTCTTCTCATCTTGGTTTGGATATTCTCTCTGGACTATGGAAGAATTGTGGGAAATGGAGCTCTCTGAGCCACAGAAAAAAATGTATCTAGAAGTTAAAGGAATCCTTGAACAACAAAACAAAAAAGTAATACAACCGGGAGATCTAGAACGTTTTTTCATCTGGCTTTTCAAAAGGTTCTCCTATATTTCTCGAGACTTACTTTTTGATATCGAACCTCCTGAATCTTGTGAGGGGTGTTTCTGGGACGAGATATGGGATAAAGTATGGGATCAAAGAGAAGCTTTCCGTGCATACTTTATAATCAGGGAAGCTCTTGAGGAGCATTTGTATGGTCCCATTACCCCTAAAGCAGAAGATCATACTTATCCCGTGGCCGAGGCCGCGCGGCCACCATCCCGGGAGCACATGACTGCAGCCGTGCCGGCGGAGGTGCCTGTGCTGGATGCGCCCGGCCCCGTCGGGAGCGCGCGCCTTATCGCAGACCCCATCCCTGTCTCGGGGTCCCCGGCCACGCGGCCGCGAGTGAGGGAGCGCTGCCGCAGGCGCCGCGGGTGCCGTGGGCCACGAGCAGCCAGGAACCAGGGATCGGGGTGGCAGGCCGCTCTGAGCGACTGGCTCGGAGAGCCCTGTGGAGGGAGAAGCGGCGGTTTCCACAGCAACATGAGAAGCCGCGCAGCGCAGCGCCGAGCCGGAACGGGGCCGCACCCAAAGCAGCGTGGAGTTTGCGGAGCAGAACCACTCACAGGCCACGGAGCCAGTGGCGATGGCAACGCGGGGCCGCGCAGAGCCCAGACACGCACCGGAGCAGCGCCGCTCGGAGAGCGCGGAGCAGCCGCAACACGGGGGCCCGGCCGAGATGTCGGAGTCGGCGAGGCAGCGGCCACGTGGGACCAGCAGCCACAACGAACACGCAAGCACTTGATAGGAGGAGTTGTAGCCACGAAAGTCACAGGAACTGTGAAATGGTACAATGTAAAAAACAACTATGGATTTATAACACGAGATGATACAGGGGAAGATTTATTCATCCATAGAACTGCCATTAAAAGGAATAATCCTAAAAATTACCTGCAAAGTGTAGGAGATGGCGAAGTTGTACAATGTGATATAGTGCAAGGAAAGAAGGGTTTACAAGCAGCGAATGTTACTGGGCCTGGAGGTATTCCCATCAAAGGCAGCCGTTATGCACAGAATTATAAACAATATCCATCCCAGCAACTTCCCTACTCACAGCCTACTTCCCCCTTTTACCCTATACCCAATATGAACCCCTTCCTAAGTTTACCCTATCCCCAGTTTATTCCTAATCCATTTTTCACCCCATGGCTTCCCTATACAATTCCATTTCCCTACAATTCCTCTCTGATGCCGAAGGGGGGATGAAAAGGGGGAGGGAAGAAATTAAACCCTCTCCTGCCTCAGTTTCCCCACAAAGCATGTCCGGAGAGTTCTGTCTCCCTTCTGTCAGCCCTAAGATGTTCCACAGAATCTGTTTGGACATTTAAAGACTCAGGAGGGTGGCTTGTTTTGTCTTGAAACTGTTCTTGTTATGTTTATCCAGTTGTTTTCATTCTCTTTTTATTAAAATAAAACGGGTGAGATGTTGGGGTCCCTCCCCCCTGCCATGGAGCCCTGGGAGATGGGCCCTGGGGGGGAGACACGGGGTTTCCCTGCCCCCAGTCAGCTTCATTTCCCATTGGTTGGTTTGTGTTCCCTGGTGTGGCCAAGGACCCTCGGGTCCCGTGACTGCAGGGTTCCTGAGCTGAGCCCCGGCCATGCGGCTGGAGAAATAAACATTTCTGAAACATCTACCACGAATCTGTCCATATATACTTTGGTTTCCACGGGACTCCTGATTTGATATATGCTTGTTACAGTAATCCCCACTGCAACAAAAATGTAATCTGTGGAACAATTGGAAAGGAAGAGTAGAACTCAATAGCTAAAATGCTTTCACTTCCTAGTGTTTGGGAAGGAAACAATAAACATTCCCTTGCTTGAGATTTGTAGTAAGATACTTCATACACTGTTAAAAAAGAAATGTCATTCTTCACTGGAAACAGGGTAGATGGGAAGTCACATAGCAATTTATATTAACCGTATTGCACATTTTCACTTTTTTAGAGTGGTGATAATGTCCACTATTTATATTTTTTTTTCTCTTCTACTAGTCATTTTGGTTTACTATTTTACTGTAAGTAATCGTACAACAAATTAAAGATGGAAAACACATTACTCTCTGCATAGTTTAAAGTTTTCCCCCCTCCTTTGAAAAACTGCAGAAATTTCTTCACAGTTTTTTTTGATCACTCTCAATGATTTTTGTCACAACTTCACTAGGGCCTGTTGGCATTTGCTGTTTTAATTACCATATAAATGAGGTTGCAAGGGGTCTATCCCAGAGAACATTAGCCTACATATGTGCAGCTACTCACGCTTCAATGCAAGGTCAAGTCTCAGACTAATGTATCAAAAACAAGCCAGTGTTGGCCTAGTCTCCCCCTTATTTTTGCAATAGAAGGTCACTGACTTCTGACTCATTTACCAGCTGCTGATGATTTGTTTGTTTGCTTTTCCTTTTATTGTACCAAATGTTTCTTAGATGTCTGTAAACTTTGTTTTCACTTTGTTTATGTTTTTCTGGAAATGTGTTTTCTCACAGAGGTTTCTGAAGCAGTCATTATCTCTTCTTTCCCAGATCTGTGTTTTGGGCCACAAACTCAAGTAGCGACCTGTCTACTGCCAGATGTTGGATATCACATTATGTGTAGCACAAGGGAAAAATATGCCCAGAACCACAGATTTCTAAGAACTTAAGTCACTTATTCCAGGAATAGTATTCCTGGTGTACACCATACTGAAGCAGTGGCCGCTGGGTGCTATGTTTGTTCACATATGTTCACAGCATGGACCACAGTACCTCAAGCTGTGCATTATTAGGCCCAGCCAGTTTATTCACTTACTAAGTCATACTTGATGGTTTGCATCTGGCATAACTACTCCTTGAAAAGCTAGTGTCCTACATTTGTTTCATGTCTAAAATCAACCAGACCTGTAGGCAGTTCGCTTTCTGTGACATCCATTATGCCAACCAGTACTGCTAACAAAAGTTTAAGGCATTTAACCAAATTTCTATTGGAAGAAAAAGAATGATGGTTCAGTGACAACAAAAAAAGACACAAATAGTGACAGATACTCACTTGCTTAGTGTTACAAAAACGGTGTCTGAAAAACAATTAACTCATGAGTCAACAGTGTTACCATGCAACAGTGTCACTTACTCAAGGGATTAATTCAAAATTAATCTGATCTCAAAGATGAAGACAGCTAGAATCAATTCTTTCTAGTTTGTAAACCTCGTTCCTCCCAACTATGCCTTACACTCTGGTAACATCTGTATGATATAGCTATGTTTTTTCAAGTGCTAAGTAATAGGTTGAGCTTTGTGACTACCAAAGTTATGTGGCCTCTGAAGTTACCGTATCTAATAACAAAGTCCTTTAAATAAAGCAGTGATCTTCTTTTCATAATACTCTTTTAAAATAAACAAAATCTGATTATTTCATGCATACATGGTGAGGGAAAAGAAACTCAAAGGAAACTGTTTCGCACAGGAAGTTTATGGCAGAGTTAAAAGCTTAAGCCCAGTTTTCTGCCAAGCCACTGTTTTGAGCCTGAATCTCATAGGCATCCTTTCAACTTCCCATTTATACTCAAAAGTATAGTCTATTTACATACTTAGCATTTATAATAGTTGAGTTTGATCCCAGCCACAGCTCTCCTCCCACTGCCTCCATGCTGCCATGACCACACAAACAGGGACAAAATGTTTCTTTTAGATTAAATCAAATTAAGGAATGCTTAAGCATAAATGAGTGTGTTTCTAACTTGCTCCAGTGGGATCTGTCTATGCGGAAATGTGAAGCTATGTCTACTCTAATTTGCTGTGGCAAATAAACCCTTTACGTTTCTGAAGAAGCAAAAGGTTACATGTACCCATCAGATACACTTTTGCTCTGATTGCACTAAGGCTTTAAGCCTTATTGAGCAATTAGAGATTTATTTTAAAATACTGACATGGTTCTTTTCCTGTCTTGCTCATTTATGCACTCAGGATTGTAGATAATTCCTGTGGCACAGCATTTTTCAAACACTAATTTAAAGTAGCAGTATCCAGTTCTGTTCAGGTACCTGAGGTTTGAATAGGAAGAAAAAAGAATGGAGTAGTATCTACTGAAGAAAATAAGGAAAAAAAAAGACAAGTGATTCAGTACTGGAATTTACACACTAAAACACAGCTGTGTAGCAATCTGCCACCAAGAACAGAGAACAAGATCACATGGGAGTTAAAACTATGCATTGCCATATGGTAGATTGAGTGAACCTAAGTCTGACAAATAACTGAAGTTTTCTACTTTTTTGCACTTTCAGAATATCCCTACAAATTAAGACAAATGTAACCCAAGGAATAAAAAATGTCACTTATCCCTCTGAAATTGGGACCTTGCCCCCACATTCTGTGAATAAATTTGAAAAGAAAAAGTGAACTATGAGAAAGTTTTCTGATAACAGGAAGAAAACTCCTCATTTCAAAATTGCCTTTCCCTTGTAATCAAATTCCACACAAAGTCTGTCATAAGAATAACATGACAGCCAATTGCTCACGAGAGAATTCTTCGTAGGAGTTTTGCCTGAACTCAAAAGCTCTCATGTCTTTCATCTACTGTCATTGCTTTGGTGAGCTGTTTCTTTTAATCTCAAATTCTGATGGTATCAAATTCATGGAAGCAGGTATTAAGCAAGGCATGGGGTTGTGGAGAGAGGGTTCCGTGCTTGGGTTAATTTACAATATTCTTTGTTGACTTCAAAATATTTTTATAAGGGTAACTTGCTAGGAAATTGTAAAAAAATCACTGCTGCTTTCTAAGTGCTTCAGACTGCTGACTGCCAAAAAAGTGGGGGTGGAATGGGAGGAGTTCAGCTGGCTAAAATATGTTCCATGGAAAAAAATATCTTAATTAAAACATGAAACTTTTTTTTTTTAAGTTTACTTTTTAACTTCTGGAAAAGTAGTCATTGCTATTTTTCATTATCTGGCCTATTTGTAAATGTCCTGGAAAGATCTCTTCTGTGTGTGTTGGAGGTTAGGATTTTTCCTCTTTTTTTCTTTCTTATAGGGAACTTTCTTCCATGTGTTGCCTAAGAGATGATAACTACAATGCTTAAGAGACAAAAGAAGTGGCTGGGAGGAGGAGGAAGGGGAAGGGTGCAGCTTGCTACTGTCTCTTACCTGGGCAGCTTTCTCTTGGGAAGTGCAGAGATACCTTGAGATTTTGGCTGGGGGGTGAGGGGCTGGGTTAGGCCCTCGCGCTCTCTGTCTCTTAGGATCGGGCTGGGGTTTTGGTGCTGGACCATTGCTGCTCAGAGAATTTGCTGCCACTGTGGAGTTTTTGTCCTGCACAGCTTCTTCTTATCATGGGTGAGCCTTTGCTCATAAGACCAGCTGTTGAACTGGGACCTTTTCAACACCCAGTCTCACTGGAAAGGACCCTAGCCATCTACTTGGGTGCCTCAGAGAAAACCCGGGACCCTGATCCCCAACCCCCTCCAGAGGGAGTGTCTCCTGGTTGCTCGTGGGACCCCGGCTGCCACTGCCCAGCCCCACTGTTTTCTGCCACTGCTTTGGGCTTTTTATTTTGCTACAACTTAACCCAACACCCTGTGTCCCCCTACGACTCCTGGCACAGCTTCAGAGTTTTTGCTATACTTTTTTTGCTGCTCCAGGTGTGCTCGCCTCTGCTGTTCCAGCCTGCTGCTCCAAGGTTCCTGCTACAGCCCATTTCACCATCTGGAGGGGCACTGGACCGGCTGCCCCCCGTGAGTTTGCAAAGGAAGAAGCCCCTTTTCAATCTCTGGTGCCGGCTGCGCCGCCATTACCCGTGTGGACAGGTGGCTGAGCTCGCGCCACAGCGCCCCCTGCAGCCGCGGGGGAATCACCGCACCTGCCCTGCCCGGCCGGGAGCCACCAGCGCCCCTGCCGGCTGTGGCCGTGACTGCAGCAAAGGGGAAAGGGCCTGACAGCCGAGAGAAGGCTGGGACTGGGTTTCTGGTTTCGTTTGTTGTTGCTGCTGTTATTGTTTGTTTGCCCTGTTATATGTATAGACTTATTCGAGTAAAGAACTGTTATTCCTTTTCCCATATCTTTGCCTGAAAGCCTCATAATTTCAAAGTTAGAATAATTTGGAGGGAAGGGGGTCATATTTTCCATTCCAAGGGAGGTTCCTGCCTTCCTTGGCAGGCACCTGTCTTTCAAACAAGACAGTGCGCTAAACTAAACTATTGGCAAAATTAGGAAGTCAATTCCTCCAGTGTCCATCAACAGTTCAGATTATTTATATTCTAATAAAAGACTTTCAATGTTTTCAACCTATCCATAGGTAGCAGCTACATGCATGTAACAGGAGAGGTGGTCTAAGAACAGAGTCCTCCACATACATCCAAGAGATAAGAAGTTTGTTTACAGTGAAACACTACAAAGTAAAATTGGGAATCAATTTGGGGATCAGTATCTGACCATAGTGTCATATGTGGATAATCACAGGTCTTTGACAGATATTTGTTAGTGAACTAAAATGACCTGGCTAAATTTTTGCTAATGGCAGGTACCTCTCAGACCTCTTTGACTGTTGCCAAACCATGAAAAAAATCAGCATTGAGAATTAAGTTCAACCAGCAGCTAATCTAACACCATGTTCCCCAGTTCAGGAACTAGGCTGTGAGGGGTTGGATTATCTGTCACTTTGAGGAAGGAAAGTATAGTGGAAGGTGGGATGTGTAGGAGGTCATGAGCCGTAGCAACCTTCAGGAAAATAGCTAACATGCTGTTAGCTTAATTGATACTCTGACTTACTGAAGTAACTTTTCAGTGTAGACAACAAGGAAATTCCATTCCAGGTCCCACTTACGACAGAAATGAATCTGCTTCATGCCTCAGCTACCCCTCTATTAAACACAGATAATGTTATTCTAATATAACTGGGATACTCTAAGGATAATTCCAGGAACGTTTTGCAAAGCTGTGGTAAATGATCAAGAATCAGTGAATAAATCTGGAAGGGACCACAGGAAGTCATGTATCTCAACTTAAGTGACAAGATAGATTATTCTAGCGCATAGTTAATAATGACCTGACTTCAAGAACAATTCTAATCCTGAGCTGGCAATATGATAGGTAACATCTCTAAATATTAAAACAGTCATTAAAAACTTCTCAAAACTCAGTAATATGTATTCTTTTTTCCTAATTTCAAACTTAGTTTCAGCACCTGACAAAAGGCAGAGTGAAACATAAGCTATACCCACAACAAATTTGGGAAACTCTTGTAACCACTTCATAGTAAGAATTAGGAAAGCATCTATGTTCTGAATAGAAAACTATATTCAAGAAATACAGTTTTTTAAACCTAGGAGAACACTACAAGTCTCTGAAAGATCAAAAAAAGAACCAGTGACATTCATGAAGCAAGATCAGGATAACACACTCACCTTCATCCTCTAAGAACAGGATTCTAGTGACCTCAGTCAAGATATTTTTTTATCTGATGTTTTCTGTTCAAGACCAGCTATACCACACAGTCAAAAGTTAAGCTCCAGTACTGCAAAATGCCAGGTTTCATGCCATATATACCAAAACGTAAGGACTATATGAACCCACTATACGGACACAGAATAAGATTTTACTTGTATAGAAGAATTTGAATTACTAGGATATACAGGATCTTCTACATGCACTAGTGCATGCTGCACTAAAATAGAAAGCTATGAGGTAAAAAAGTAGTTTAAAAAATAGAAGGGAAAAAAGGGAAGGTAGGTCCAACAGAACACAGTGCATGGGAAAATATTACATCAGAGAGGGTAAAGATGACTAAGCATTTTTATAGTCTGAATTCATTGAAATTACATTAAAAGATTAAAAATTTTGCATCATTGAAGCAGTTTCAGCCCTATTTAATAAAGGCAGATTGAGTTAACATATGAAAGTACTGCTTGCTTTTATTGTTTTTCAGTATGTGCAAGACATACAAATCTTTGCATACAATTTGCAACTTCTACTATGTAAATATCAACCAGCTGATGAACCTTAGCTAGAAACATGAAGATTTAAAATCTGTGTTCTTCCAAATACTTGTCTGAATTATACAAAGCATAAATATAGCTGAAACATCTGATGGAAGGTCAAGGTTCTCCAAAGGACCCCTATTGTCTCTCATCAGTCTCAGAACCCTGATGTATAGGAACATTAAATGTTTGGCCTCATTCTAACATTTTGTTGTGAAGATTTTATGTGTTTAACACACTGGCGGTATCTATTTGGTGCTGTCATCCTCAGCCACAAGGAACTTAGGCTGAAGAGTATTTGTATATATCTTACAACAGCTGTCTTGGATTTTTCTACATTTTACAGATTTTTGTGTCCAGTCATACATTTTCAGCTCTGTTAGTTGGACAACTTGAAAAGCTTGTCTATTCAGCTCATTTTTGCCTCTCTTCCTTCTTTTCTCTATTCTGCACATAACAGCAGTTTAACAGTGAAATGTGCCATTTCACCTCTACCGTATTTTGCTGAATGTCACAGGTCATGAATTGAAGTGAAAGAAAAACATGGCTGACAGAAAGACAAAAGCTTTGTTTGCTCACACTTCATGAAGTAGGTGGTGGGAGTTTATTTTAGTCTTTTACAGGGTTCACAGGGTGCCAGTGAGGAAATGTTCCTCTGGCTTGGCTTTGATGGGGTTCTTTTGCCCAGCTGGTACAAGCAAGCAGATACACAAGATTTTGGTTATTTGCCTCGGAAAAAACAGGTACCTGCTGTGCCACAGTCACCTGAGGCAAGGAAAGGATAGGCAGGTGGGACTGGGCTGAAAGCATCTTCATTAAGGATGGAGCTAGCATTCTCCATCACAAAAGAGAAATTATACAACTCTGCTCATGGAGAAACAAGACTGAACAGGAAGGAGACTCACTCTTGATATCACATCAGTTCAACTTTCAGCACACATCAAATGTGGGTATATGTAAACTTGGAGGAGCTGCAGAAGGAAGTTTATGCCATTTTGTTTGAGCTGGACTACCTATCTTAAGAAACACTAGTGGGTCTTGTTTAGTATTTGTGCATAAAGCTAAAAGCATAATAATTTTATTATTATGGCCTACCTAATCAGCTTCAAGAGTAGTAGAGCAGTGGAGAAAACTGGCATTGAAAAGGAATACAACAGGGAAAACATGTGATTTGATTTGGGGACATTGTTTGTTTTCTTGTTTATACTCTGCTATTATGGTAATCAGCTCATTTGCTCTAATCTCTAATGAATTCCACCTAATATGCAATCCTGGGCAAGGGCACCCTTTGAAGAACGCATTTGGCATTACTTTAGCTTTATCAAATGCTCTGGGCCAAATCTCCATATTGGCAGATCTTCAGTGGATCTCGGCCAGTTTATATTCAGCTGAGTATTTGACCTAGTTAAAAGTTTGATTAATACCATAGTCACTGTTCTTATCCCAATGCAAAGCACATTTGCACAGAATTATCACTTGTAGTAAAATAGTTACTCTGGGGAAAAGAAAGGATGGGAGTGAAGTAATTTTAAAAAGTTAGAAGGCACGATACCTTCTGTTTACAAGTAAACAGCAAGACCAACTGCTACTTACAATAAAAAAAACATTTTACAATAATAATAATTGCCATAGACAACTCTGACCCAGTTTATACCAAAAGATTAAGGCTGCTATCCCCTACAATTGCATTGTACTCACTATTGTATAACTGAAGAATCTTCTCACCGTAAATGTTTTTGTGAGTCCTCTAGATGCTTCACTTTATCATAGAGTTCTTCCTTTTGTATACAAGGGGACATTCGAGCATGAAAGCAAAAAATTATAAAGTATCTCTTGTGCAATATTTTATAAAATAAACCCATTTATTATGAAAGTATCATTTGGAATTACAACAATTGTCCTATCATTTAGAGCTTTTCTTCTCTTACACCTCTTAGTCATCTCTTTGGAAAAAAAAAAGCAAGGGCAAGATTTTAATGCCTGTTGTCATCTCACTGCCTTTTTATTGAAATTCCTTAGCTTCTGCTATATTCCTTTGAAAATGAAATGTCCAATTCTGCATTCAGGATGGAATAGCCAACTCTCTAATTCCCTAAGGAATCTGTAATTCCTTCATTGCACTACTTTGCAAACTGTCATTTCTGATTGCTGTTGCACATTGACCAGCCCCTACCATCGACCTACCTACTGCTCTGAGCAGTCAGACAACGTTTACAGCCTATCCAAAAGTGGAGTGACACTGAACCGTGCCGTAAATCAAATCTCTCCTGATGGGAGAGGGTGTTTTAAAAGTCCTTGCAAGGAGTTTGAGAAAACAAACAGAGACTTTCCTGGAGTTTCACTGCTGCCAGATAGTTGTTTATTAAGTCTTATCAGAGAAACAGAGTCACTAGTGTGACCCAGGCATAACACAGAGCAGAGAATGAAGGAGAAAGGTCCAATTATCAAGATCTACACAGCCTTTTAAAGACAATTTAACCAATGGTTACTGAAAATGTACATTATTTTCACTTTCCTACCAATTATTCAGTAACATGGCCAGGAACTGCAGAATTTTTTGTCCAATCATTCCAAATTACTTTTACTGCAGAATATGGAGTAGAAAGAAGAAGAAGACGAAGAAGAAGAAGAAGAAGAAGACGAAGGTTTGGAGAACAACAACAATTCTCCATTTTGATATTTTTTGCTCTTATCTATTTACTACAAAGAGAAGCCCAAAACCTCTAAATTTTTCACCCTGTGACAATCTTACATAGTAGTCTATCACCTAATTCACACCATTGTATTTTCTAGTTCTTGTCTGATCGTACACAGTTTTTTCCAAGGTTGGAGGTCAAAACAGTGTTGTTCAGGGGGGTAAAAACCCTTCAAAATAGGCAGAGAAATATTCTCGGCACTCTGGTTCCTACATCAGAGCTGAAACCTTCCTCTGGAGGTTGTAACAACTTCACTGAATTTAAAGTACCACTGGACAAAATAATGTAGTCTAATGCTGTAACACCATTCTTCCATTAGGCACATATGAGTGAAAAGTAAATATGATAATTTTCTGTGATTTCTGAAATTCTGGTGGATTTTAACTAATTTTACCAAATGAACAGTATTTACCTAAACCCTTAACACTTTCCAAAATTTTTGTGCAAATAAAGTAATTAATTTTCATGTGACTTATACTCTCAATATGTTTGTCTTACCTTTTTTATATAAAATTATACTCACATGTTGATATGTCTTATAAGCTGAAATAAACTGTTTGTTAACTGATTATTAAATTTTAACTTTTAGGCAGAATAGGAAGAAAATCACTCTATATTACCTATAAGGACCAGTTCAGGCTGCTTGATGCAGCTTGTAATTTAACTTTTATGTGACATCTTCTCAAAGAAATGCCCACCTTTCTGGAAAAACAATTACTGAATAACTTCAAAGACATATTTTTAAAAAACTTATTTCCTTAGGTCTCAAGAAAAAGAACTACTAAGTTTAACTCAGTTCAAACAGTTTTCTTCATCTTCAGAAGAGATGTAAATATACACCTCCTAAAAAGTGGCACATCAGATAGATAGGTGTCACACTACAACCTTACAGAGAAGCAAGCCACATAAAAGAATTTGCTTAATGCACCTGAGAGACGAGTGAAGCTCAGTAACGTTAGAAACCTTTTATATTGAAACGTTCGTGCAAATGCAAAAAAAAATCTGTTGCTGTAGCCTTCTCATTATTTATTAAGGTCTGATCCATTGTTTCATGAAGTGAGTGGAAATATTTCCACTATAGTTCTAACTGGGAAGCAGATTGGAAAAAGCACCTGCAGCCACACTAAATGGGAAAAGCTGCAACAATCCCAGGAGCAGTAGCTGTGCAGCCTGATTGGCAAAGAAACATCCACTAATTTTACCACTACCAGGCAAGTTTACAGGGGCAGAAACAAGAGTGCTATTCAATTAAGAATACTTCTGCAGACATAGCTAGATGAGAAGGGACAGAAGTCTCTAAGGTAGCAGCTTGCCAAACTACCTCTTTAATCCTAACATTTGTTCCCATGTTTCCTCTGGTAGAAAAAGCAAGACATTTAGAGATGGACCTATGTTGGAATACAAAGACCTTTCATTTCACTATCTAGAGCGAACACTGGAATTGTGCATTTGATCCTCAAAAGTATAAACATTAGCAAATGTCCATTGGTAGGTAAATGTCCTTTCCTTGCCTGTAAGGCTGAACTGCAGGGAAAAACTATTTCAAGCAAGAGGCTGCACCTAGCATCAGCAGACTTGTATCAATCAGCAGAGTAGCTGCAGACCAGAGGACTGCACTAACTGGGTTTTAAACTCTACTGATCTCCATTCCAGAACAAATCCAAGTCAGCCAAAGTTTCCTGGTAGGAACACCAGCTATAAGATCTCATCTAAACAAATGGATGACCATCTATGGCTCTATGTGGTCTTTTAAATAAAAGGCATAAAAAGTTCTAGTAATGGTGATTTGGCCTGTCCAATTTTGAAAATTATAAAACTATTCTAAAAGTTATACAAAATTCTATTCTAACTCCTTGTAGTTGATGATGTAATGACTCGGCTTCTGTGCATGGCTGAATAAGTATAGTAGAAAGTGATGTGACTTCATGGAGCTTCCGGGCAGATGAGTAACTCATCAAGCATACAACAGTAATTCTCCTCCAACTGGGAGTTCAATAGAACAAAGAAAAGAAACTTAAAATCCAGGAGAGGATTAGGAAAATATCTTCTAAAGACATTGCCATGGATTTAACAGAAAAGGAGAACAAGATGAGGCAGCCTTGAAGTGGATCTTTAAGGGTCTATTACAAAGATTAATAGACGCTGAGTTATTTTAACCTAAAACATGTGTATGGCAATGTAGATGTATAAAAATGAAGCCAGCTCATGAGGCACTGTTGGACAGCTGTGACCAAGGGTAGTTTTTTTATGTGCACTGTGCAGCTGTACTTTGACTAAGCAGAATAAATTCTCCCCTGGTGCAACTCCTCTACTACTGCTGTTTGGGTGAACTGGAATAGTGACTAGACATCTAACACGCTCTGGTCTGCAGTGTATGAGTACAGGCAAAATTAAAGACTTGCCTGTAACCAGGATATTTAATAGTTTTTCAGTGACACTAATCATTCTGACTATGAAATCTGATTATTTTCTGGGCTTGATCATGGACTTGCAGTATCAGCACAAGCACTCTCTTAAAAGCTCAGTAAGAAAACGTTATGTTGTAACTGCACTGTTTTTCTCCTTAATTTAACCACAGATTGCACAGATATCTTCTATGAGAGAACCATAAAAATTGTAGGGATGTGGCTCAGACTACATTGCTCTGCTAAAGTTTTTTAGATGTGACAAAGCTGGAAAAGTTCCACTCATACATCTGCATTTACACTCAATCTTTCTTCACGGATGAGAGGAGTCAGTGAACAGTAATTTCAATGCTGTGAGCTCACTGTTGAGAAGGCTCACTATTTCCCTATTTCTTTCAAGAAAAGCAACAAAAGGCAGAAGTTGGATTCTTCACAGAGCATTTCTCTACTTTCCACAAGTTTGCTATGTAGGGCACAGGTGAGGAAGAAAAATGTCTATGCTAGCCACAAGCAATTTTTTATATTTGTAATTCCATATTTAATATAAAGCAGCTCAAAATATTTGCAAAATCAAATGAAAATATTTACTCTGATCCAGCTAGCTGACAAATACAAACATTATTAGGGAGCAATCCAACCTAAAAAGCCTTTGACTAAATATCAGATTTTCAAGTTTCCCACAGATTTCCATAATTGTCATATTTAGATACCATTACTGTAAAGTCATTAGAAATAGTAACTGGTAAAAGAAACAAGTATTATGCAAGGATATGCAAACTTTCCAGTTTCAAGTATAAGAGACAGCTCTTAACACATGAGAGTTCAAAGATGTGGTTAAAAAGGCCTGCTTGTACAATCAGGAGCAGGTGTTGCAGTTTCTTCCTTTCAACATCAATGTACTAAGAAGATACAATTTCTCTTTATAATTCAAATCCATTCTCATTTCTGGATGTTCTCATGGAAAAAAACAAACAAACAAAAAAACCCCCATAAAACCCAAACAAACAAACCCCTTAAAAAAACCTACCACCCAAACCCACCAACCCACAAAACCTACAAAATAACCCCAACAAACCATGCCACAAAATCCTTACCAGACAAAGCAAAAAACATTGTCTAGAGAACACCCATTAGCAGCAGGTTTGAGTTGATTTCACCTAAGCCTTAGTACACTAAAACCATATCATGCTTTTTCAATGCTAACTATGCATGGAATATGCAAGTTCATCATTGCTTTCTAATTCCACAATAGAATACAAGCATTTTAGAATGACATCAGGCACAAATTTTGCTAGAAATTCACTTACAAGGTGTTATTTTGAGATGAGGTTAAAATTTATTCAGAAATGAATAATATATATATTATTCTATACTAATGTCTTAAAGGAAAGAAATGTCTGTGTCAGGGTATGCTGATCTAGTCCAGGACAGAGGTTAGTGATACAGCAGGTAAGGGTGACATGCTGTCTCACTCACAATTCTTCATATTTCCCTCTGGAAACTTTAAGTTTAATGCTGAGGAGAAGGAAGGAGGTATACTGAGCTATCAGAGCGGCCATGGTGGGGATGTGGAGGTACAATTTCCAGGAGAGGGGCACCAAGAGGTCAGCGTTCTCCTTGATAGGTTTCTAGACCCCATTCAGATACTCTTCATTGCCCACATTCACCAAAATCACCTCCAGCATTTCCTGCATTTTAGAAACCAAGTGGCACCATTCCATTTAAACAGAATGGCTTCAACTTTAGAATAAAACAAAGATGAACAATTTACACTGTTCAAAAGAACCATCTCCTCCAAGGATACTGATGGACACAATATGCCCCTTTTCTGTGGAGCAAAAAGTGTACATATAACTGTGCAATCAATCTGTGTAATCTTAACTAGCTGAAGGGCATGAAGGAAAGCTCAAGATCAGAGAAGCATGCTCAAGCAGATCTCAGGCGCTATACAAATGCGCCATCTGCTGGGCAGAAATTTTCAGCTATCGGCAAAAACATCAGAGGAACCCCAGCATTTCGGGAAACATTCAACTACCATTGCTGAAAAAAGAGATGAAAGGGTTGACAATGCTGGGAGGTAAGGGAATATCAGTTAACCAGCCTGACTCCACCGTGGAGAGTTTCTTCATGGCTGCTTAATTCCAAAGGCCTTTAAGCAAGAATCAGTGTCTTTAAAACTTGTAAGTAAGTACAATTCCAAGTACTGCCAAGCACAAACAGTAAATTAAAGGAAAAAAAATTCCCAAGAAAGAGTTCCATTTCCATCCCAACCATTCTCTCCCAACTCTGTTCTCTAAACAATAATAAAGGCAGGTGATCCCAAGGAAATGAGCCAAAATAAACTTGGGTACAGCAGTAATTTGATGGCAATTGGGACTGTCAAGAGTTCTGAAATTAACTTTGCTTTTGGTTCTGTCATCACCTTGTCCGGCCAGACTCCTTAAATTTTCCAGGCTTTCACTTCCCTCCATTTCAGCACATACAGAAATATGATACAGTGCACATACATAAGTATATAAAAATATAACGCAATAACCACGTTCATGATAGCTTTGATTCTGGAAATCTTTGGTTAGTATTTTGGTTACATAAGGAAAATCTAGTCCTGTATAAAAGTTGGGCAAAATTACTTCCACTCTCATCACAGATCTACTTAAATTTTGCCAAGCTTTTACCCATGTGTAGAAATCATCATATCAGTCATTAAGAAACCAGTGGGAGGTAACAGCACCCATTGTCTTTTCATTCTCTTGAACCACCTGGCCATTCTACACTTTACCCAGACTCTCCACTGAAGAGACCAGCACTCAGCACTTAAATCCACATTTTGCTTGCTTTAAAATGCACTACTTCTGAAATTCAGAGCTCCTGAATAACTAACTCCTGTGAGTTAGTATCATTTCTGTAAGAGCAGATATCCTTCTAAGATATTCCCCCTTATGATAAATTCTAAGAAAAGGAAGAAGAAAGTAGAAAGTATGTAAAACTTCAGAAACTAAGCTGGACTATCAGATGCAGATGTGCTCTTCTTGTCTGTGAGAATGCACGTTCATCATGTCATCTAAGACCTCTTCTCTACAAAAAAAACATTTTCTGTCTGCATCACATGTCCCTGAAACAGTAACCCCTGATTAGTCTCATCTTTTTTCTATCACCACGCTGTCCAAGCTGTAACGAAAAATTCTCCATTCCTCTGGACAACTTACAGCTGCCACACAATAGCTGTGTTGTCAGTGTCACATCATTAAGTACTGATGAGCATGCTACTGATGGAGTATCTGAACTACAATCAGCTGCTAATTACAGCAAGGAGGACTTTCAGTTTTAAGCATAGTTTTTAATGAGATATTGGAATCTATGCCCACAGCAGAAATATGTATTAAATGCACAGTCTAGTAAAATGAACAGGTAAACATACAGACATATGTATATAAATTTCATATTAATATATCCATACAAGATTGGTGATATAGCAGCAAAATAATGTATTTAAATTAATTATCTTTGGCATTGTGAAATTTATATAAAAGACATATATACATACAAACACATGTACATATAAATAAGACATATACTTATGCATATGCATGCATATTAAAGGTGTTCAGATAACTTTCCCTGATATATTCAAGCAAGTCATCAGTTAAGCCAACAGTCATATCTTACTGCACAAATACTCCTTTTAGGGTTATGTGCATGCCTCATGCAGGGAACATTAAGTCAGCAGGAAAAGACACTGAGGATGGCACCAAAGATGCCTGTAGCATGGCTTCAAATAGCTGTGTTCTGGTTTGGCCAAATTTAGAAATATATCCTCTGAGAGAAGGCACAACCACCCCTCCCCCACCAGGTTCAGGAAAAAATAAATTTTCCTCAAAGGAAAGTGAAGGAGATAAAAGCTATTTATTTAACAAACACACGGGAAAAGGATAATAATGCTAAATAATAAAATCTCTCCCTGTGGAGAAGAAACCTGGGAAAGTGTTCGAGTCCTCCCTTTGGTCTCCTCGGAGCTGGGGCTTGGCCCAGGGCCAGGCCCTCTGTGCCCGGTGGAAAGTCCTCCTGATGTGCTCTGATGTTAAAGCAATCAAGCAGTCCAGTAGAAAAGGGAGAAAATCCGAAATTCCAGGGAAGGAAAAATTCAACTCTCAGTCTCTCTCCGGAGAAAAAGCAGCTGAACCACTGGCCAAAAAAACTGTACCAGGAGCAGCAAGCTGGGTGCTTCCTCCCTCCCCTGCCACAGCTGGGAAACAAATTGCTATCTGTGTGTGACCTTGAACAAGCTGCAAACTGCTTTGAGAAAGTTTTGTTCAGTTTTCCTTCCCCCTCTCAGGCTCAGTTTAGAGGCATCGAAAGGCACAAAAACTAATTTCTGGGCATAGGCAGCGATATGGGATACACATCATAAGGTCACCCCAAGACAAGCTGGCAATCAGGCAAGTAGAGATAAGCAGAGTTGGTAATAGCAAATAAAACCATTCTATTTCTTGGTTTATACATATGTGTCAGCTTTCTTGCTCCACAATAAAAGCATCACCAAGATTATTACAAACCTACTAAACCTACTATTTAAGCTCACACCTTTTCTTAGGCTAATTTAACCCTGCAAGGATGCAAGTGGGTTTTACAGTTTTAAAACATAGACTCTTAGAACAGCCCAGTCTGGAAGGTCATCTGGCCCAACTTTTTTCATGGGAAAGTGCCATGATGAGATTGTCCAATCCATCTTAAAACTCTCTACCACATCCCTGGGAAGGTTGTTCTGGTTTACTCCTTTCTTAGACATGAATAAGAAAATAAAAATAAAAAAAAAATTAGCCATATCTATGCCAGTCTACCAATGCCTAAAGCACAGCCATCTCAACTACCACAACAATCCTACACGCTCTAGCTGCAGGATCAGGGTTCACATTATGCTACAAGCAATCTCCAGGCACAAACAGCTTTGCGAATGACTTCTTAACTTTTCTGTTTTTCTAAACTGCGTATCATTCAAAAGCAATCTTTTCCCCAGTTCACACAGCATCCTGAGTGCCATAACAAGCTAATGCAGGCTTCTTAGGATAGGCGGGAAAAAATCAAAACCATACAGTAATTCCTTCATTTGGTCCCTTCCCTTTTTTGGCAGGGTAAGTTAAGGAAACTTTCATGTCTGACCATTCTGACGTCACTCTAGCAGTCACACTTGCACCACCGCAGACTTTAACTAGTGGGACCTGTTGGGGAAGATGAAACAGGAAAACCTTGGAAATATGATTGCCTGACAAAAGATTTTGGGAATATGAAAACTACAGGCAACATCGAAATGAAAGCCACTTTTGAAATACCAGGTCTTAGTTACTGAACAACTGGAAAACAATGGTATGGCCACTGAAGTAATCCCCTCTTGATGGAACAATACCCTCTGCTTGCAGGCAGGTCCAAGGGTCAGAGCAGACCCTACTAGCTCAGCAGAAGGGGTCCAAAGAGTAGTTTTTAGAAGTTAAGATGTAACACTTTATGGTAATATAAGAACTCTTATAGGCTGTATGTAAATGCTATAGGATTTGTATCTTGTATTAGATTGGTTAGTGACAATTAGAATATTCAGTACAGAAGATGATTTATTGTATTGTAACCAGGACTTCAGGCACTCTATTCCTTACTTCCACTTCATTCCTTTCCTTCCTTACTTCCACTCTTGCTCTCACACCCTCTCTCTCTCTCTCTCACCTGCTTACTCTCTTGGGCCTGCTCAGAGCTGAGTCAGGCAGCTCTGAGCAGTGCCCCTATACCCAACGCCTTTACAATAAACCGACTGTGTCCCAAGACCTGCCTATAGAGATCTCTCCATTCGTCTCCGTCCCGAACTCACCCGTAACCTACAGGGACCGAAGCCTTTTTGCAGCAGGTGGCTTCAGCAAGCCAAAAGGTACTCTGCTTGACTCTACACACATCTCTCTCATACAGTCAGACAGGTTTCCCCCACAAGTTCAGCCCCAGGTTTCCTGTAGCAGAGTCCCAGAAGTCTGGTTCCTTTAAGTCATTTAATCGTGGTGCAGCAGCAACACAACAGCTCGAGCTGATGGCTCTGGGGAGGGACCCCAAACAAAGGGATCTCTGGGCTTTTGTATCCCTATGGTCTGTGGAAATGTTCCTCACACACATTTCATGCCCCTTACATGTGTCTCCTGGTCATGATAATTGGTCTGGAGCCCCCTCTTTGTTTATTTGGGTTCTACAGAGTCCCTTGGTAACCAGCCACACACACCACACACCCCTGTCTGCTGCCACAGGTCTCCATGCCCTTCGTTAGGCAAAGTCAGTGCCAGGTCAGGACTGGTGGCCAGGGGCAATTTCCCCCCACCCAGGGTACAACCCCCAGCTTGAACTGCAGCTGCTCACTGAGCTGCCTGCACTGGGAGTATTCCTCAACTCTGCAGCTGCCATATTTTTTTTTTTTACTGTCCTGTCTTCCTGGATAAGCTTTGCCTTCAAATAAGCACTGAAGTGCTTACGATGCAAGGTTATGCTTTGGGGACTGGTCCCCACTCAGCAGTTGCCCAGCATGCCTCACCATTAGTCACTTGGTCAAGTGTTTGCATGATTCTTGCTGTTGAGGGACACCTGTCCAGCTTCCCCCTCACCTTTGGTGCCTTCCCTAGTTCTTGTGGGGTCTTTGCTTGAATGGCAAGCATTCAACACTGCTAGGATGCAAAAGTAAATGCTAGCAAACCTCCAAGGCCAGAGCCAACAGACCCAGATGATCTCAGAACTACACATTGTCACACAAAGATCCCAGAGTGACTCAGATATTGTATTTATCCTAACTATCCAAAACTGCACTGCAAAAGACCATGTGGACATCCCACAAATACATTTGCATGTGGTCATACAAGAATGTCATGTTGTGGTACATTACCAGAGCTATAATCTAGCACATTGATCTATCTGGTATAATTAATTATCTGCATACTTCTAAATATGTTCCATGAGATGTGCATTTGCCACTGGCAATTCTTACTCATTGTAAAAGTCAGATGATTCTTTCAGTCTTATCTAATACAGATACAGAAACTGATCCAGCAAAACAATTAAGTTTGCTTATTATCTACGATTCTCATATGCTCTGAAATGAGAACATTTTACTTCATCAAAAATGTGTACAAAAATGAACTGTGAGGTCATCAAAACACTTCAACTTCTAGTCACAATTGTTATGAGGAACAATAAGACAATATTTAATCCTGCTAAGGTGAAATTTGATCATGTTCCAGTTTCTTATTTGCCTATTTCATGGACATATGGGAATAGAATAGACTATTTCAGTTGGAAGGGACTCACACTGATCATCCAGTCCAACTGCCTGACCACTTCAGGGCTGACCAAAGGTCAAAGCATGTTATCAAGGGCCATGTCCAAATGACTCTTAAATGCTGAAAGGCAAGGTCAGGCATGACTAGCTCTCCAGGAAGCCTGTTCCAGGGTTTGGTCTTGGTAAAGAAATGTTTCCTCATGTCAAATCTAAACCTCACTAACTAACTAATGGCTTTCAGCCATTTCCAGTCTTGGCACTGTCTACCAGCGAGAAGAGATCAGCACCTGCGTCTCCACTACTCCTCCTCAGAAAGCTGTAGAGAGCAGTGTAGTCACCCCTGAGCTTCCTTCTCTCTGAACTACATAAGCCCAGTGTCCTTAGCTGCTCCTCAGAGAAAATACCTGCCAGTCCCTTCCCCAGCTTTGTTGCCCTCTGCTGGATCCATTCAAGAACCTTCACATCCTTTTTACATGGTGGGTCTCACACAAATACTCAGTTGTGAGGCCATGCCAACAGTGAATACAGCAGGATAATCACGTCTTTGGACTGACTGTGTTTGATGCATGCCAGGACATGGTCTGCCCTCTGGGCCGCCCAGGCTCACACTGCTGTATGATATTGAGCTGGCTGCCAATCAGCGCTCCTAGACCCCTTCCTGCAGGGATGCTCTCCAGCCCCTCCTCACCCAATTTAGACTTGTGTCAAAGTGCTACTCCAACCTAGGTGCATTTGGACTTGTTAAATTTAATCCCTTTAATCACTGCCCAATGGTCCAAGCTACCCAGATCCCTCTGCAAGCCATCTTGTCCCTCAGGAGAGTCAGCAGCACCTCCCAGTTTGGAATCATCAGTGAACTTGCTAATGGTGCATTCAAGCCTGCATCCAGATCACTGAGAAATATATTGAACAGAACTGGCCCTAGGATTGATCCCTGAGGAACACCACTGGTGACCAGTCACCAGCCAGATGTGGCCCTGTTCACCGCAACCCTCAAGTTCTGCCCTTCAGCCAGTTCTTCACCCAGCACACCATGAACCCACTCATCCCATAGTTGGACAACTTGTCCGAAGAACAGCCTTACCGTGTGAAATACTGAAATGAATTCTTTGTTTAGCTTTGCTTGTTCATGCAGCTATTGCTTTACCTACTAAGCTGTCTTTATCAACTCAACCCATGAGTTTTCCCACTTTCACTCTTCCAAATCTCTCCCCCATCCCACTGCAGGAGAGTGAAAGAGTGGCTGTGTGGGGTTGTCACTGCTTGCATTGCCATTGTCAGTGGGTCCAAGGTCAGCTGGGGAAGAACAACTTCCATTCACACAAGCTCTGCCTTCTCTATGTGTGTCCCTTCTCCTGCACCTGCTGCCACCCATTGTGCTGCTCTGGTGTGCGTCGCAAATAGGTACAAACCAAGAAGTAGAAAAACAGTGTGACAGCTCCTAAAGAGATGCTCAGGAAACCTCCTCTGTGAGGCTGTGCTACTGTGAGCTGCATCACTACAGCTTTATGTCTACATCATTCCCTCAGCTGGCAAGAGGTCAGATCAGGAGGAGATAAAAAGGAAAAAAAAAAATCAGCATTTCTATTGAGTTTTTTTCATTGCGCTTTTCCTTGTGTTCTCATAAAGGTCTCAGAAATGGCTAATTACACGAGAAGCTGAGCTGTAAGTTTTAAAAATAAGCATGCTTCTAACCCTGAATAACTCCTGAAGGTCTAGCACCCAAGAACCCCCAAAACCACAAAGCAATCTTTGTGACATCTTCCTGATTTCTTGAGTATTCTTTGCAATTTTTCATTTCTCAAGGTCAGCATTTTTTTTTAACAGTTAAAGTATTTTACATTTTCCTTAATGGCCTGGTTTTGTCTAGATCTTCCACTTTTCAATTTTTTCCTATATTACTGCCCTTATATAAACCTAAATGTAAGGCAAATGCAACTCTCAACCACCTATACTTTTACTAGAGTAGAAATGAGTAATATTGGTGGTATTTTAAAAAGAAATTAATTAAATTCACACTTACTCTTCCTGTTCACAATATCCCACTTTCCAAAACCCCTATATCTAGTTCTGCAGCCTCCTTTTTTTTCAAGGCTCAAGTTCATACTTTTTTTCATAGCATACCGTACTGCTAAGCTTCCTCTCTAAGGCATGTTGCTCTTCCTTTCTCAGTACAGCCAAAAGGACCTTGTGGATAGTGGGCAAGATTCCACACGGCTTTAAGAGCACACAGTTTTAAGGACACAAAGACCTCAAAAAAACAGCTCTGGAATGTCCCAAACACTTACAAACAGAGATACAGACAAGTCCAGAGATACTAAGTCAACGTCAGCTACTGCAATTCAATATAGAAGGAATGGGTCAAAGTCATGATTTTCTT
This sequence comes from Corvus kubaryi, assembly GCF_017639235.1. Classification (NCBI taxonomy): domain Eukaryota; kingdom Metazoa; phylum Chordata; class Aves; order Passeriformes; family Corvidae; genus Corvus; species Corvus kubaryi. The sequence continues at coordinate 48,372 of NW_024581747.1, forward strand.
GGTGCACACCCCTACAACTTTACCCACCTCAGAAATCACAATTCATAAATTTACCACAGTATTAATGTTCACAGGCATTTGCCAACAACTACTTTTCTAGTTTAAAGACAAGAACTTGAGACTGGATTTTTCCTCACAAGCATCTACCATTTTATAAATGATTCATCACCTCCCCTAAACAAAAATAAAAATCATCGAATCAAGTCTTGTGAGACATTTTACATTGCTTCACTTTTACAGAGATTCCATGACTTCAAACTCATGCAGGACTTTTTTAATCTTTCCAGTGCTTTCTAAAAATCTTACCTATTACATCTCAGCAACATCTTGCTTGAGTCTGAAAGCACAGACACACTTAGATAGCCTTACTGTGAACACAGTACTTTAAAAAAGCCTTTGTGTGACAGTGCACACAGTGTATACTCAGACTGCATGTCACTCAGTGAACTGGACTAAGGCATGAAAATATTCCGCACCTAACAAATGTATCAGAGGTAGGAGCAAGCAAAATTCTGAGCTATTCAACATTCTGAGTTATTCTAAAAAAATGAGGCACAAAAGTCCCAAGTTATAGTGAAAGGTGACTAAATATTACCATTGAAGAGAATCAAACCGTATTTGTTCCATTTTTTCTGAGAAACGGGTATGAATGGGTCCCATGTAAGAAGTAATACAGAAAAAATATCAAATCTGGATGTTCTCCAAATGGTGTGAGATCAAATATATATTTGACAGGAACAAATTCATATACAGGTTTCAGCACATGTATATACCATATACTGTAGTTTTGTCACTACGTGATCAATACCACCTTTAGGGATTTTTTTCATAATTGCCTTGTGACAAAACATATTGACACATGTTAAGACAGAGTTCCTCATAAAAATCCTTAGCAGATTTCTAAGTGCTATTTCAAATACCTGATACCTGGTACTTGTTCTGGAAAGAGACTGAAGTGGTCAGAAGTTGTTTGAGTGCTCCAACAAGGAAATTACCATCTTGCAGTTACTTTCAGGGATTTTTGTCTTTTTGTCAGTTGGAGCAAAACATGCTTACACATGAGAAGATGACTCCAAGTTTGCTGTAGCACTAAGTTACATGAATGTATCGTAACTATTTTCATATGCAGGGAGAAATTTGTGTGCTGTGAAGCTTCCTGCTGAAGTCTGAGAGCCTCCTCTCATCACTCACATATCCTAGGTATAAACAGTTACCATGTGCTTCAATGAGAGTTTCACATTAGCTTGCAAATAGAAAGGCTTGAAACTAGTACTTCAATCAACATAGTTCTGTTTGTTTTTAAAGCTGGATTATTCTACTGCAGTAAACATAAGCATGCAGGTCTCCTGGGCCAATTTGATTACCCATCCATAGAGCATTTCATCCAAGCTCGTTTTTCTGTATTTTCTTTCATACCTGCCATTGGCTTTACACAAAAATCATGACATATATAATACAGGTGGCAACAGCGAAAAATCCAAAAGTCAGATTTAGTAAGACTGGATATGAACAGTTGTAGATATTTAAAACAAAATTTGAGGACAGTATGTAACAGAAAATAAGTCATTGTGACATAAAAAGCTAATTCTGCTTTTTAAATAACTCTTCAAATAAATCTACCAAAGACATTAGAAGAATTTTACAATTATGAAAATGTACTTTAATGATTTTAAAGACTTAATTTTTTAAAAGGTCATGCAGAAATTTCAGGTGAATCCATTCGTAAACACTTCTTATCTTACTGGAAAGGGACCAGTGGTTAGTTGCAACCTTGAACATCTGCCATAAAACACTGCCAAACTTGTGTACCTAGAGAAGAAATCTTCATAAGGCAAAGCACCAGCTGTTTGTAGGTCACAGAATCATAGATCATAGAATGGTTTGTGTTGGAAACGATCTTAAAGATCTTTGCAAGGGCAGGAAGACCTTCCACCAGATAAGGTTGCTCAAACCCCAATCCAGCCTGGCCTTGAACATTTCCAAGGATGGGGGCGTCCACAGCTCTCTGCGCAACCTGTTCCAGTGCCTCACCACCCCCTAACTTACAGACTTCCTCTTCTAAACTTACCCTCTTTCTGTTTAAAACCATTACTCCTCTACCCATCATCTATCACTACACTGCCTGATAAAGAGTCCCTCCTCATCTTTGCTGCAGGCCTTAAGTACTGGAAGGCTGTGGTCTCCCTGGAGCCTTCATTTCATTAGGCTAAACAATCCAAACTCCCTCAGCCTGTCTTCATAGGTGCTTCAGCTCTCAGACCACTTCCATGGAGTCAGCATGGCTTCATTAAGGGGAAGTCATCGTTGATCAACCTTCTGTGATGAAATGACTGTCTTGGCTCAAGGGAAAGTGGTAGACATTTTCTTCCTGGACTTCAGTACGGCCTTTGATGCTGTCTTGGATAACACTCTCATAGACAAGCTGTTGATGTAGGGGCTAGATGAGCAGACAATTAAGTGGATTGAAAACTGCCTGCGTAGGTGGGCATTGACAGTGCTGATGAGCAGTGCAAGGTTTAGCTGGAGGCCAGCAACTAGTGGTCTACCCCAGGGCTCCATATTGGGTCCAGTCCTTTATAACATGGTAATCGATGATCTGGGTGGATGATCAGGCAGAGTGTATCCTCAGTGAGTTCGTCAATGACACAAAACTAAGGCTGAGGAAGCTGTGCAGCCTGGCAAAGAAGGCTCAGGGGGAACTCATCAATGTGTATAAATACAAGGAGGGTGCCAGGCTCTTTCCAGTGGTGCCCCATAACAGGACAAGAGGTGATTTTCACAAACTGAAACTCAGGAGGTTACCTCTGAATATCAGGAAACACTGTGAGGGTGACTAAAAACTACCAGAGATTGACCAAGGAGACTGTGGAAGTTCTACCCCTGGTGAATTCAAGCTGTTTGGGCAAATGGTTCTAGAGGTCCCTCTTTAAAAACAGAGTTGGACTAGATGATTTCCTTAGCTCCCTTCCACCCTCAACCACCCTGTGATTCTGCAAATATTAAAACATTAACATTGGTTCAAACACTTGTACTTTATGAGACACTAAATGTCTTCAAAGGAAGGGAACAGTTCCAGTTTGATATCCCTTGTAGTGACACGTAATGCAAATCCCTTCTCAGTTATTCAGCAAGATCCTTTAATACTCTAAAAGGCTCCCCTTTGCCCTCTTGGTAGTTTGCCAGATCTGCTAAGTCTCCTGAAAGCTTCCTGTTTCTGACTTTGGTTTTTAAGAACTTCTTTAGCTATTTGCCCTTGTAATTTCCTTTGTCCACACTGCCTGATACAGTTTACACTACTTGATGCTAGGTATCAACAGCAGAAGCAGATGAGGGATTTACTCTGCCTATCTGGTGAGCCAAGTTTTCTTGTTCCAAGGTTTTCTAATATAAATGTTTTAAAAATTACAAGGCAGCAGCTTCTGCCCCCTTTTTAAAGAGTCTGGCTGTATACTTAAAGGTCTCTCCAAAGAAATTATGTAACTGACAAAAAACAGCCTTTCAAAGACAAAAACACATAAAGGCCAAGAGCTGACTTGTTTAGCCTTGCCAAAAGAAGACTGAGGGACACAAGGGGGAGCAGATCTCTTGCTATGAATATCTCAAAGAGAGAACAGTTATTCATACTAAGAGAATACTGGCATATAAATACTGCATATAAACTAGTTGTGAATATCTCTAGGATGAATACTGAAAGCAGATTTTCTTCCACTGGAGCAAAGAGACTCCAGAGCAGCCTTCAAATGTACCCAAAAGCAGCCCATGTACACAATGGAATCCAGGTTCAAGGACAAGGGTTTAACAGGAGAGACTGGACTCTTGACACAGAAGATCCATTTTACTATTGCATCCTTGTCATCTGTTTCACATTATAACTCATTCTAATAAAAGATGAATACTTTTCATGAATAACTGTCACTTTACACCCACGCATAAACCTCACAATGGCCTGTAGTGATGAATGACAGTCAAGCATAATGAATGAAAAATTCCTGCCAGCGTATGCCTCATAAAAAAGGCATCTGCATGACACACCAGAGTTTATCAGTCTTGGAAATAATCCTGATAAAGCATGTATATAACTCAACCTTCACTGTGTGTCTGACGCACTGATTTTGTACCTATTTCAGCCAGGGGTTAAATTTCTCATGCCCTCTGGAAGGTTTTCCTTAAAAAGCTTGAAAGGTTTTCCTGTAAGCGCTGTGGAGGCACAGTTAGATGGGTACAATATCTCAGAAGAAGATATCATATTCCTCTTTCTTACACTGAATTATGCAATGCAGGCAATAGATACTTTTATACCATTATAACCACAAATTAACTAGGAAAATCATATGCTTTAAATGACTTGAACCACTAACACAGGCTCATGTGAAGTCCTTGAAAGAAATCTCAAATGTTTCTTAAAACTGAACCCCAGCACCCAAATTATTCTTAATTCATGAAGAAGGCTTTGCTTATTAGCTGATTTCAAATGCCAGATGGTAACTTTCATTCAGAACAGACTGCCCTGTGACAATTGTGTGGTGGATTTTCACATTTGTAGTTTTATCATAATTTGAAAGAGGTGGTATCTGAAGAGCAGAGAAAATGACTATACAAAGAATTTATAGACTAAAGACCTTTAGATGCTTCTTTACAGTTTCAAGAAAAAAGTGGAAATTTTCACTAGTAAGAAAAATCAAGAAAGAAACATTAAATATTGGATACAGTGAAACCATTTAATTAAAAACATGGCTTTTATCATTTTTGTAGTTCAACACTGTATGATTATAACAGTATATTTACTAACCACATTAATAGGAGTCTGGCTAAATATATGTGTCAATTTGCTGCCATTAGTTATGAAACTGCATATACACATCTACCAGAAATCTTGAAAGAAAGTGCTATATAAAGATTAGTCTTGTATTTGCCATGAACATATAAGTTTCATTAATATTTTTCTACACAGACTACATAATGGTACATACTGAACTATCTTGCTTTGTGCATTTTTAATTCATTAAAAAGCAAATGCCCGTGGCAATATACCATCCAAAGGAATGCAAAATAGAAAATCTCCCTTAGAAACAGGGTAACTTCTTTTTTCCCACTTAGCAAGTAGAGCTAAACTCCCAGAAAATATCACCAGGAGTGTCAGCATGCAATCCCTCATGCTTTTGATTTCAGCAGACCTTGAGAAAGCACAAGGAATAAAAAATAAGGTCCTAAATGGAAATGACAATACACAGGAAAAAAAAGACATTTTATTTTCAGCCCAAAGGCCAACACAGTTGTCTAGGAAAACACACTAAAATTTATTATCTACAGAAGTGGAAAAATATAGTAAAAAATTCCTCCGCATTTCAATGCTCACAACACACCAGATTAACATCTAATTGAGACTCAAGTCTACTTGAGATGTCAGCTGAAGAAATTCTCTGGGCTTCCACTGGGTGATGAGATTAGGCAACTGGAATCTTTGTACACCAAAAGAATCTTAAAAGAAAACTTGTTCTCATATTTTATAAAAGAAGTAAAGCTCTGAGAAGTAAGAACTGCAATCTTTTTTTGGATGGTACATAAACAATAGTAAGTAATATACCTCTGTGCCAAAAGAACAGAATTATATATTACAAATCAGAAGTACTTGCCTTTGTTGCTTCAATGGTAGCTACCGCACTTTGGATTGCTCCACCCTTCTACAGACACCCAACACCCACTCCTACTAATAAACCACTTTCTCATCCAAATACATTAAAATTCAGTAATTTCCTCTCTCTCTTCCTCATCACCTTCCTTTTAAAAAGCATAAAGTTATTTACACAAAATTGATAGTTACACAAATAATTTGGTAACACTTCAGCTATGGTCACTGAATAAGGTTTTAACATGGTCCTAATACTTCAGGAAATACAAAGAGAGCTGTTAAAAATCCTCCCTATTTTATACAGGACAAATGTAGTTCAAATTGGTGGATAAAAGGATTAAAATCTACAAGTGGGTAAAGTGGCTCATGTATCAACATGCAAAATACAGCATGCTATTTTATTCCTCAGGTTGTTAATATAATGTTGACAGCCACACATGAAAGAAATAGAAGCAATGAAATTTTTCAGCACTTGCCACACTAAAGTTGTATTATAACCATCAGTTCTCATACAGGGGGTCTAGTACTGCTCTTTTTGAGTGAATGGGAGCTACACAGTAGATCTCAGTGGCTTACTCTCCTTGTGCAGGCTTCCACTGTAACCTACTGCATCAATTTTCTGTAAAGCTAAGCAGCATTTCCTTATGCATTTCAAATATCAATGTGTTAAGAAAGATAAAGAGATATGTACAAGTGTGACGGATGTAGAAATCATGACATAAATGCTCTCAAGAAATGGGACAGAGTAACAAGATAAATTACATTCACTTTCAAATTCCCTAACTCGAGGAATAACAAATCAAATATAGTTCCTACAGGTTAAAAAAAAAAAGTTAAAAAATCCTCAAAACTCCAGCAAAATAATGGGGTAAAAGAATCCATAAATATAATTACATATTATGTAGGGGAATAAAACAGTATTGCAGAGGCAGAAAATGGGAAGTGCCTTGTCACTGTAAGACAAAAGACAAAATACCAGACTATTGTCTCCAGCAAGGCACAGGCTACACACACATTCACTTACACAAAATAGTGCTAAGGAGGCAAAGCTCAACATTGGTCTAGTTTAAGAATTATCTCTATGGCACACCAAGATCTGGGATCCACTACTCAATCTCTCACAGGTAAAAATGCATAAATATACAATTTTCATCTTTGCTTTTCCCTCATTTTCATCCTGTAATTACTAAAATGCTTAATCTTCCCTGCTTACTTCTCTGTATTAAAAAAAAATACAAAAAACCCCTAGCTACAGAACAGATTTTCACACTTTTGTTCTGCCACTTCTGCTCTACTGAAAAACTTTCAAACTAAAACAGCTCAGCCTTCTTAACACTAAATACAGAGCAATCTTCCTGAATATTCCACACTGCCACTCCTTTCTTACCAGAAATCAACTTGCACAAACCTTCTTTTCACATACATCTTCCCCTTTCTCCATTCAGTTCTCATCACTGATCACAAAGACATAAGGAAGAGCAAGCAGTCTTCCTCAGATGATCATTCTCCTAAAAACATGTTTGCAAGGCCTACAACTACAATTGCTGCAACCATGGCAAGTGCCTTTGTGGAGATTTTACAAAACATTTTCTGAACAAAAAAGTAGCGCAATCTATTAAGTATTTCTGCTCCAATAAATTATGAGAAACAGCATGTGAAGATATATTAGAAACCCATCAGGAGAAACGTTCTTCATTTATGCTTCATTCAGGTAACAGCTACGTGGGTTTGGGTGGCACCCAGCTTCTTTTGTTTTGTCCTCTGATATAAAAACATTTGTGAAGCATCCTGAAATAAAAGCCTGAGCTCTCACAAGCACAATACACAGATCATCCTCTGCTTTCCTTATTGGGAATGACAATATTCAGATATTGTTACTGAATAGCCTTTCTCCCTCTCACAGTGATTTCCTTTGGTGAAGTCAGCGATGAGCTCTGAATCAAGGATGGAAAGGCATCAGATCTTCTTCTGGGATCCAATCATGACCTTTGATACAAAGTTCACAATGGCACTGGCAGGTTGTTCTGGATCATGTTCTGCAAAGAGGTGGCATACGTTGTCTGTGGCACTGCCTTGCTTCCTGGCAATGAACCCAAACACTCTGCAAGGGCAGCAATCACAGTATGTCAAGAGAACTGACAGATAGGCATTGCCTCATTTCATAAAACAGAAAAGATACTGCAGAAACCAAGCACACAAAGCAGACTTCTCTGTTCTGACGGACAAGGTTCCATGTGACTGCTAAACACAATGGTCCAGATGGACCAGCCAGCTCAGAAAAGAATCAGGAAAGGAGACTGACCCCTTCCTTCTACTCTGTTTATATGGCATCGTGTGCTGTTTTGCTGTCAGAGACATGCTGCTGAGCCTGCGGACGTATTTAATCTGATTCAATACTGCTGTTCTCTTACCTACTTTGGGGGGCTCGTAGTGTGGTGTGTCAGGGACTGCCCAAAGAGAGGTTTTTGAGGGCCACACACCTTGGTGGACAGAGTATTGGAAAAAGGATTTAAGCCATCTATTTGTGTTCCTTTCCAGAAACACAAATGCTGAGCCTCTCTGTTTTAAGTTACTTCTTTGGATTAACGGGTGACAACGTTTGCCTCCAACAGAAAACACTTTGCAATCCACAGGTAACAATGAATTTATGCCACACACTAATATTACCAGGAGTGTTTTCATCTATGTAGCGAGGGAGGGATTTTTTTAAAGCTATCAGTCTAAGTGAGAAAAGTTTGTGTTAAGTCTTGCTGGACAGGTGGAACACAAAACTGAGAGGCAAATAGCTCTAACTTTTGAAACCATAGTCAAATCACAGACCTGCAATCTAAACAAACCATGCTAGCGCTGGCTCCAGACATCCCACCACCACCGATTACATAATTAGGCCCCAACTTGCAAAGGTGTAAATGAAGTAACCAAAGTCTAATTACAGAGGGCTGAGAGACTTTAGTCTCTGAACAGCTTGCTTTCCCTTCCACATTTCAAACAAAAGTAATTTATAACACCAAGAAACTGATCACTTTAATAATATTCCTATAACATTCAGTTAAAAGAGACTCCACTTACTTTGCAGAAAGGCCATCTTTCATCCACCTTGTCCATTAACAAAGCAGTAAAAAAACATAGAATGGAGAAATAAAAATGAAACCTATGTTAGTTTTGGTTTGTTTGCTGGGTTTTTTTGGTAGATCAACAATACAAATAACATATTAAAAATACTACTTGTCATACTTACTTTCTGTCCTGTGGATCCAAAGCACAGAAAATAACAGTATTGACTGAATAATGTCTCCGGAAAAAGAGTCTGGATAGGAAGAAATAGAACAAATTTCAGAAACAGTTAAGATGCTTAGAATTCTAAACAATAAACAAATCTGAAAAATAAACTCTATTTAGTCTTAATTTAATAAAGACAATATATTCCCTTTGCTCTCTCTGAGTGACTTTGAAAGCCACCTGAACTGCTCCAACCAAATAAATACGTATTTAAAATACTAACATCAAGTTTTTGAAACAAAGGAAAACTGACTCTCAAGCTAAGAAAAAGGACTAGGAGCATGAAATGTATTTTTTCTAAAAACTGGCCATTTAGTTTCTATTTTAGTGGGAGAGAAAACTTCGTGGAACCTGTGAATAATTTGATCATACTATGTTTCAAAATATTCACACTCCTAGGCATTACAATTAAAGGTTCTGTGATCTGCTACAAATCATTGTAAACCCCATGGAATTAAGAAGTCTGGCACTTCTTCTTTTTTAACCTACAATAAATTCCTGTTGTCCTTCCTTTGTTATTGTCATTTTTGTAATTGAAAGAGTTTGTAGTAGCCTAACTAGCACCTAGAACAAATTATAAATTGACTTTTTATCATAGTTTTTTATAGGCTATCCAAAACACTGTTTCAGATCCTGGAGATACACATCATCTGCTTAAGTCAGCTCTGTTCAGTGATACTGGTGAAAGACATCATGAAGATAAATTATTTCACTGAACAGGCACAATATCAAATGCTAGCAAAGCCATTACTTTCCCTTTTTATAAGAAATAACAATAAAAAATGTCATATCAAAGTGACCTTCCAGAGTTAAAATATGCCATGTGTAAATAAAGCCCACAGTTTAAAAGATATATTTTCCTGTACTGCAGCCATCTTACACAGTCACCATCATTCCTATAATCCTAGTATCCTCTGAGACAGAGATTGCAAAATGTAACTAGGAACGTCAAATCAACAGTGGCCAACACTTGATAGGGACAGGGACAGATATTCTCGTCCCATCCTTCTTTCGCTTACTTTCTTTGATTATCCGTCAGTGTGATTCCCTGAGCAGACACCTTGAAATGGACAACGGTTGAGACAGGAGAAGGATCTTGCATCAGGGTCATGCTCAAGGCTTTCTGTACTGCCTGGTAGCCTGTGAGGGACTCCATCTCCACTGAATTCAGGTACCAAACGTTACAAGCTGTAATGGAAGAGAGGTAAGACTTTGAGAGGTCACAGGCCTTTTGCTCTCCCTTTGGTTTTAATACCTTTATATCAAAGCCAATGACTATATTTATCTATTACCCATAGATACCCTGAAATTTAAATAAATACAAGACAGCACTAGAGAGTACACTTGTAGGTAGTACTGGAGCAAAGGTATTCCAGAGAGGAAAGAATGGGGATATTTTGCTTTAAAGTTCAAATACATCAGCCAGTAAGAAAATACACATTTGCAGCATACATTCACATGTTCTACAGTTTCAAATGGTATTTGAACTATATTCAAAGAAAACAATTCACTTGACTGGCACGATAAGAATGTTTTCACACCAAAAAGAACTGAGGGTTATTGAAAAGCTCATTTCTCATTCATTCCGTAGTGTTCTGTATATTTAATGATTTCAGGGCAAATAAAACAATTTCCACACTGATGAAAATTACTACATATATTTTTAGGCCTTTTCTTTATTTCAGCATGCACTTACTTCTAAAAGTACTATTCCTCTTCTAGAGATATTAGCAACTTCTGAAATATCTCTATAAAATAGATAATCATTGGTTTCTAAGGCTACCAGTTACTTTTTTTACATGGTTTCATATCAATCTGCAGCGAGCACTAGGAAAATATGTATTAATATTATATAACTTTACATAGTAGTTCTGTACTACTGTAAAATACTACAAAGTACAGTGCCATCTACAGTATAAACTATTATTATTATTATATAGTATTAACAGAATCACTCACATGCTTACTATGGGACTGTGGTATAAAGTCAAATTTACAAACAAATTTAAGAACAAGCAAGAAGGATTATGCACATCCATAGCTAAACACTAGTACCAAGAGATTTTGTGTTGGTAAAAACATTTGTGTAGGTATCCAGGACAAACAACTGTCAGTTGACACATACAAACTACCATGGTTATATTTCATTTGTTTAGCAGTTTCGTTTGGCTTGCCAACGTTACTATGAAAGCAAAGATTAAATTAAATATAACAGTTTCTCTTTTTATATGGCTATTCTGTAATCTGTCTTAAGCTTTCTCCTATGACTATTTACATAAAATTATAGAGCTAGACACTGGCTAGCTCAAAACAACCAACAGTTAAAAACTGCGTAAGCCTAAGTTTGATTCCAGCATAATGATCAGCCCAGTAACTTCAAGCTCTGGAGTCCATCAGTGAAAGAAGGGATCCTGAAATTTCATTTATTTGATTTGCCAAGTGTAAAATTTCAAAAATGTATTTGTGCATTGCTCTGAAAGTTCCAATAACTTTTGCTTGACTCAATCACAATTCATGCACAGAGGGATTTAAGATGACGAGTAGCAACCCAAAACTGTTATGAACATTCCAAACCATAAGCTCTCTTCTTCTCACCTCATTACTGTGTATGGTTGGTACAGATCTAAAGCTCTTCACTATCCTGTGAGTCTTTCCCAGAACAGGAAGCTTCCCTTCTTTCATAGCCACACAAATCAGAGTCCCTTCCTCTTCTGCCACACAGTGCATTGCTGTCAACAGACTGTTTTCAGGTTTTGTTTCTAAATGAAATTTCCAAGCATTTTATCTAGATTGCCCTCAAAGTAATAGTTCAAACACCAGTTACCAAATACAGTAGATTGCTTCTGTAGCACAAAAAATAATAAATGAAACCTTTTACCAAAGTGTTGCAAAGTGAAAACATATCAGCATAAAAAGGAGAGGAAAGGTAATGAGAAACACTGAAAGATTTCTCATTTAGGAACATCATGCATGGTCTGACAAGGTATCAATAACAGTAATCCCAGAGAAACCATACTCCAACCTAGAACAAAAGGAAGACCTTTCGTTCAGTGCAGCTGCCCTGCAATGTTGCTGCTCTCATCTTTCACAGGTGACATTTTGGAGCACGTCTGTGCCACCAGCAACAGCTTAACAATGCTGCTTTTAGACTGGAAATGTCCTTTGTTCAGAATGCTTAGTTTCTTGACTGTATCAGTGTAAAGAGAAGTTAAGAACTGCAATTTATTTGGGCAGAAAATTTTGTTGCTGAACAGGAAAGTTAATAAAGCAAGGTGAATTCTACTAGGGAAAAGCCTCTTATTTGTATGGTTTCTAGTCTTCAACTGTCAGTGTCTAAGAAGCAAAGGATTTCTAGTCAGCTTCAGCACTTAGATAGAAACTGGAAATGCTCATTAGGTTTTTCAGGCAGCTATAAAAAATAATCCTTCTAGGAAAACACATCATTTTTTGCTTGTGCAGTGAGAAAAGTGTGGGTAAAGAAGGGCAGGGAGAAAGTGTTTCTGCTTTAAAGTTTCTTTGAAAGGACTCAGTTTACATGTTTTGAGTCTGCACTTCAGTGTTGAACTCCACAATTTGAACGCTTCTGTGAATGGAAAGGGACCCCTGATGTATCAAGGCAAAAAAAAAAAAAAAAAAAAACAAACCTCTGAGAACCTCTCATAGCTAATTTATCTATTTGGGTTCTAAAATCCTTGTTTAAAAACAACAAAAACAACAAAACAGGTTAAAACCAAAAGTACTAAGTACCCTAATGATCCATAATATGACAGATCTCATGTAGAGTTATCTGACTACTGCCCCAGCTGAAGAACTACTTCTTTTTTTATGAAAAGCATTGTCCGAGCAAGGAGAAACCAACATTTCTTGAAAGACAACACATGCCCCTTTTGATGGCTTTTCTAGAAGTAAAGTGCTACAAAAAGTTATTCTCGTTTTTTTCCCTGTTGGCCACAACAAACACCAACCAGTGAGCCAGCACACGCTCACTCGCAGCACAGCCTCCCAAAGGTTTGCCATTCCCTCAGCCACACATGCCTGCTCAATTAGAGCGCTCAATTAGAGCACTCAAAATGGTGCTTCACATTTAAAGTTGAAGCAGACTGCTGCACAAGCAAGGAGCAACACTCTCTCCAGAGCTGGCCAGACAACTGCCCCTTCAGAAGTGCTCTAAAATGCATGAGGGCAATGAGGCAGCATTCTTAGAAAGGCATGCTTTGCCACAACACTCACTTGTGGATCCAGTGGTAGGCTAAACTCGAAAGAAAGTGGCAAAGGTAGTGTATTCCTGTGCTCTAACGGCACTAATTGGGTGACTTCTGGGGAGAATTCATAGCAACCTGAAAACCAAGGACCATGGGAGAGCATGGGCAGGTTCCCCTGGACATGCCCACTGTACAGCAGAGTAACACAGTGGCTGCATTTCTTCTAAGGACAACCTTAAGATTATGCAGGAATACTCACAGCATTGTCCAATACAGTGAGTTAGGATGCCACCACACTTTTTCAGAGAGGCTGTTTAACTAGCTCTCTGGATCAGCTGCACACTAACAAAGCAAATAAGAAGCAGAACACATCTCTACACAGCTGTTGCCAACACCCCACGTTTGAGAGCCATACAGATGGTAACAATGCATAGCATCATATCATTTGGAGGTACTCTGGTCATGGTTCTTCTGTCACATCAAATAAGCTTGTGGTAACACAAGTCAACTTGCCAGAAATGGTGCTGCATTACACACAAGAATCCATAGAAACATCCAATGGAAAAGACACATGACATTTCCTAGTAACATGCAGCACCAAGTGAAGTACAGGGAATTGTTCTTTTTTTTCAGATTGATGCAACAGTAAGCATTTTGCAGTGGTATTGTTAACCCCTATGATGAGAACTTAACCCTAACTGAACACCTTCCTTAGTTGGCTTTTGCAGACCTCACACATAGTTCTTGAACCTTTGCAACCACAGGTTGAAAATATCCTCTCAAAGTTTATCAGTTATGAAAGCAATATCCTGCTTAAAAATTGCCACGCTTGAAGAAACCTATGTATACCTCATATTCTCATAAGACACATGACTAGAAACCAACTACAGGGTTGTAGAACTTAGGAACTGGTTGCAGAAAACAGAAAGAACACGGTACATATCCTCACAGTGCCCTTTACACTTCCTACCCAGTGCTCTAAATTTAACTGCTACCTTTACATATCCTTCAATCCAGTCTAAGCTTCAGCTTCTCCCAACCTGTAAAATGCAAACTTTGGTAACAGTCAAATACAAGGTTAAAAGTTTAACAGACCTGCACCCTGCTTGAGAAGCTCCGCAGCTGAGTTTGCAGCAGTTTGTGGAGAAGTTTCTGCTATCTCCTCCAAGGGATCTGCAAACAGAAAACACTGTCCATGTCTTGTATGGACTTGAATCAACAAATCAAAGTCCACAGTCAAGTATGAGCTTAGCATTTGTAACTGTGATCTCATCTACTGGACAAATCTTGGCCAGAAACATGAAACAACCTTTTATTTGCAATTATAATCATTTATGTAGGCTTTGTGCTGCATCAGGCTTTTTTGCCTCAAGCACCACAAGCAGGATGCTTAACCTTTATTTCCTGACAATAAAAGACATAACATAGGCATATGCTGCAGGGACTCACATGATGACACATTAAGACAATACTTATAGCTATATTCCCTCACTACAACCTGAAAAAAATTTAAATAGTGTGATTTTAATGATCTCATTTGATTTTTATAACTTACACTGATTTATACAGAAAGACTTTGTGTTGCCATGATTTTGATTCAGAGGATGGCAACATAATTTTCTTCTTAAGCTGAAAAAACCCATCTAAACCATTAAGACAGCAGTAGAACGTTTCCCTCCCAATTGTTTGTTAAAAGTAGTAAGAAAACTGTCCCCCAGCATGTTATTTCAGGTATATAAATGCATGTAAAAAGGTCTCACTTACTGCTGCATTTAGCATGAGGTATGCTGTCTTTGAGTATAATCAAATGAGGAAGAGAGCCATAATACAGTTTTTGACACTATTCACATGTCTAGAATTACAGTTATATAAACATTTAAAATACTTCAGGCACTGTATCCTGTCATTAACCACAGAAGATCATCTTAAAATGCATGATCAAATCAGATTAATAAATCCAAAATAAAATTTCACTGTGGTATGTTTATTCAAGACAAGGCAAATGCTTTAGTCCTGCACCTCTGGAGGAACAGAGTAAGTTTTCCATCTTCAGTGAGGGGGATAAAGAGAACAAGCCCACCTCCATACTGCTTTGCCATATAGATGCATGAGATCTTTTGTCACATCTACCACAGCATATTTTTGTGCTAAAATAGTGTCATTAATGTATTCACATAAATCAAATGCTATTTTTGTACATTAACATACCATTTGTAACAAAAGTTTAAAGGGGTCATTCAAAAACCACAAGAACATTTAATATTGCAATAATGTGTCTGGGGTTAACTTAATGTGGGAAAATATCAGGCAACTTAATTACTGGACAAGCATGAGCATTTTGTTTTTGTCTTAGAGTGGTTTATGAAATCAGTATAAGCAAAATTAGAATCATAATCCCATGAAGCAACATAAGACTTTCTGATAATTTACTTAAACAAATTTGAACCTGTGTAAGTTGCTACATTCTTCCTGCCAGTGCTGCACTCAGGGCACTATCTGCTCTCTATCTACTTGTCCTTTTGCTATCCAGACCTGAATGAGTGGTTAAATCTAACCATACACTGGCATAATGTCACGTCTGAGAAGTACATTTGTCTTCCTACATGGTAAATTACTGCATGTATTTCCATGATGCATATATGTTTATGACTGGAATATCACGGTACCAGCACGCTCAGAACCACACTTTGGATAACGGTCATCACCAATACTGAAGAATATCTTTTACAACACAGCTTCCTCCTTGGTGCATTTTTGCTTAGATCTCAACTTGTGACACATTCACCTGTCTTCAGACACTGACACTTTGAAGCAAAACTTGGCTGGGAGTATCTCTTCTGTACTTCAACAAGCATACCTCTGTCTGGGATGAGGAGCTTGCAGGGCAATGCCAGTGGAGTGATGGAATGCTGGTACACCAGAGCTGTTAAACTCCCTGTGGTCAGAAAAGTAACAAGACATGCACAGTTAACTTCATGGACAACAAGAACGCATAAGTTATGTTTGCTCTCAAGTTAGAGTAAGGGCCCCTTCTGCTTCCCTTTAAAAATCTCTTGGGACCTAAGCCAAGATCATCTTGAACTCATTAATCACAATCATATGCTTCCTTTCCCTCTTAAATACACTGCTTAGATCCTAACCTAAATGTCTGTGCTTCAAATGGAGAAAGCACAAAAATGACAAAATCAATAGCATATAGAAGTCAGTAAATTCTTTCCAACGCTCTTAACTTCTGCTACATCAAATGTAGTAAAATCTTAGAAAGGTGGTAAGAGCACAAGAGGTCACTTGTGCTATATGATGAGGTAAAAAAGAGCAAGTTCTACCTCTTAGCCACCTAGTCTTCATCAGCTAGTGTTCTGTCTACATGCATCTCTATTTTGTACTTCTAAAAGTATAAAAGATGGTCCAGGTAAAACCTCTTCCATTCAATGCAGCAATGATGTATGTAGCATTCTCTATTAAATGATTCTTCTTTTCTATTCAAAGTCACTCTTGCAATTTGGTCTTGGCTTAACTGAAGTAATTCAACATTAGTTATCTCTGATATTAGCATGTGAGACTATAAGGAGTGAGAGGAAGGCATAGTATTCATCAATCTGTACAAAAAGCCATCCTTCGATCCCATTTACTAACAAGCAGCAAACGTTCTAACCATGTGCTGGAGAAAAATCTCAGTTCAACCATAACAAACCTCATTTTTACAGTCCATCAAAAATTTCTTTGAAATGGAAAGATGACCCAATTCTACAAGTGTCTTACAGAAATGCAAAAACTGATTGATACTGTTAGTCTTTCACTGTCTTACCCATAAACATGTGCAACAGTGCCTGTTCAACTACTTTGTAAAGCAGTTTTGAGGCTGTGTCCTGGGATACAATGTGGGGTGTAACCAAGTTATGTACTCTATTTCCATCTACATAATTCTTGATGAACTGTTAATGCTGGGTCATTTGCAACAGCTGCCCAGTGCACACCCAACCCCTCAGACTGCAAGCTGGGTGTTAGATAAGGGAAAACAGGCAAACCCTGCAAGGCAATGTTTCCTGGTCTTCACAATTAACTTGGCCATGGTAACTACACCTATCCTGAGGGGGTCATCTCTGCTTGGAGGCCACCCTGGACTCAATGGCCCTAGCAAGAATGGACAACTGCAATGACTCAAGAGTATTACATCATTCTATTGTGAAACTCCCCATCCTGAGGGAGGTACCACCTGAACCTGACTGTATATAATCTGGGGTTTTGGGGACTTGGGACAGCACTACCATTGCTCAACAGACCCAGAGGAAGACCAGAATTCCACAGGACCACCACTTTCAACAAGACTGCAATCATCACTTCAGTAGGACTGCAACCACTGCTTAATCAGACTGCAACCATCACCCAGACCAACAAGGTGCAAGGCTGTACTCTTGACTTTGTGGGTTTAAGCCAGTTTTTCTGTATCGTTGCATTTACTGTAATCTTTTTTATTAAATTGTAACTCTGACCTGCTCTCAAGGTATTTGTGTGGGGTTCACCTCTCACTGTGGTTTATTTTCAAACCAGCACAGGCTGTACACATTGAAAGACTAGGAGATGTTCAAAGTAAATGACTAGTAGGGTTGCATAAGTGCCTAAACAGGTACTTCAAGATTGAGGTAGGAACGGACTAAAAATTCTAATTTAAGATACGTCTCATGCCAAACACTGATAAACTTCAATCCACCTTTATTTTAAATACGACTTTCATTTTACATCTGTTAATTTTATGGTAGATGACCCTTTCACAGGTGTATTTGATGTATGTGACAAGGCCTGTAACAGAGGGTGGGAGGGCGGCAGGATGACCTCTGGGTAGAGTCCAGGGGCTTTTCATGCCAAACACAACCCGTTCCAGCAGACCCACTGCAGGGCACCTATAGAAAAAAGGTTTGGTGAGACACAGCAGAGGGAATGCCATGGACAGAGGAGGAGAAGGAGATGCTCTGGGTATCCAAGTTTCCATCCCCACCCTCTGGAGGACCTCGCAATGGAATAGATGAGACTTTTTCTGTGGTTGACAGAGAGCACATGCTGAAACAGATTTTTTTCCCCACAGGATGGCAGCCTATGGGGAAAGCCCACATCCCAGGAAGGAAAAACAGGGAGAGGGATGAAGCAGCAGAGGAACTGTTCTGTAATGACCATATGTGAGGAGTCTGGAAGGAAGCAGTGAAACTGAGCTTGGAAAAGGGGAAGAAAAAGTGTTATTTAATACTTTGTTTCTCATGTTAAGGAAACTTCCCTGTCTGACCATCCAGGAGCCACTCTGGCAGTCACTCTTGCATCACCTGAGCTGGTACTCAAAGCCCCTTCACAGCTACGTACCCCACACTTACAGTCAGACATTTCCTCACTAGCTCAACCCCAGGTTTCCCTTAGCAGAGTCTCAGATGTCCAGATCCTTAAAATAATTGAATTTTGATGCAACAACTCAAAAGCAAAATAACAGCACAAACTGGGTGCCTCTGAGGAGGGATACCCTTACAGTCTAAGGGCAGGAAAGTCTGGGGGCTGTTGGCTGCTGCTGCGTCTCTTGAGTGTCTGGTCACCTGGCCACACAGGTCCCCGGGTCCTTTGTTATGCAAAGGGTCAGCAGGTCATAGCCTCTTGCCTGGGACAGCCATAGATCAATCTGCAGTTTGCACTTCCAGCTTGCAAACCCAGATACCTGCACTGAATGTATCCCTCAACATCTGACTACCTGAATATTGATTTTAATTGGAAAAATATTGAAACAGTTTTCCCCGAGTTTCTTTTGCCCTGTAACTGGTTAGCATCTCCCTGTTTTCATCTCAACTCATAAGCTTTCTCATCCTATTTTCCCCTCCTACTGCAAATCAGTGGAAAGCAAATGAGCGAACAGCTAGGTAGGTCTTTGGCTGTTTGCCATTACAGGTATTGCACTTCCATCATATTATATTAGGTAGGCTTACAAAGCATAATGTACTTTGCGAATGTCTCACTCTGGTGTAATTTTTAGCCACCTTATATGCAGCATAAATATAACACAGGACAGAAGGTCCTAAATCAATTAGGATTATAAGAGTGATCTAGTTCAGCTTTCTGCAGCAACATTGGTATTAGTAGACAAGCCTGATTGTTTGAAGCTTGGTCCTATACATCTGTGCTAGAGTGCCCTGCACACCTGCTTAAGGTAAATGTGTACAAGGCTCCTGGAACCCTGGAATGGGCTCCTACAGAAGTCATCAGGATTCAAACAAAGCAGTCTCTCATTTGTATTCCATCCAAGTCAGCACTGGCAAATGCCAACTGCTTCCATTTTCTCTGTCCCTGTGATGCACAGTACTTACCAAAATATGGTTCATTCGAGCATCCTTTCAAGCGTACCCCCTTCTGAGTACATTCAATCAGAAAATGCCTTACAAGTTCATTTGACAAATCTCCAACTGTGTTGAAAAAGAAAGCTCACAAAAATAAGCAATTAGCAGACAAGTCTTACAAACTAGGTCTTTATGAAGCAGTTTTGCCACATTACCACCAAATGTTTTATATGCAGAATGCAAAGAATACAATTAGACCTACTCTGCAAGTTATGAGATGTATTTAAAAGGCCATTTTGCAAAAAACAAATAAGCAAACAGCTCACTTTACACAGCCAGAGGAATGGGTTTATATTCTTAAGTGTCTGACATGCAAATATACACTGGTGTCCAAAAATGTCCAAGTATGGTCCCAGCTGCAGACAGGAAAAGAAATTTGGAAAATGAATGGTTAGAAATTTTGATGCACTTGCCCATTCAAAGAACTTGTATCCAAAGTGACAAGAAAGTAGAAGTATGAAAAAATATTCCAATTTCCAGTGACATTTCTGTTCACAGGAGTTCTCCAGATTAAAAGAGGAGTAGATTTAGCTACACAAAGGTAATGATGGCATTTCTCTCAGCAAATTTTAAAGTTTCCAAATGTTTGCAGCTTTATGCTATGTCTCTGCTCCTGAAAACAAACAATTACATGAAACACTAAGGTTTCACTAGATTTTAAGACAGTTTTTATCTCAGGATTCTAAGACAAACCGAAATTGCTGAGTTGGATGTAAAGAGGAGATTCAAAGTCCAGGAGACATATAAAAATTCCCTTGAGATTTAGCATTCTTTTAAGTATATACATACATATGCAGATATATAATTAAGACAACTTAAATATTTCTTGAAAGATGGATTCACAGTACGTCATACCTGACTACAAACCAAATCCTTCTCCAAATAATTAAAAGGTTATTTCATACCAACAGGACAAAGCTATCAAACCATTCAAACCTTAACGAAAAACCTACAAACACATGTGCTCCTTTGATCTATCAGGAAACACTTCAAGAGTTGACTTCCAGGCTAATACAGATGAACGCATTAACATGGACAGCAGAAACCTCTGTGCAAGCAAGTATTACACTTAGCACTTTTTCAAACAGCTTAGTGTTTGTTGTTACGTGCTCACAAAACTAAAAATAAATGACTACAAGGTATGTGCGAAAGGGAAGCCTGGAAAAAGAAACCCTACAGGAAACTGAACCAATCTGTGCCTTCTGGGATTAAACAGTGGAAACGAAAAAAGCTAAGTATCATGAAGTGAGAAGTGGAAGAATGCTACAGTCTTACTACTATTTGCCTGTCGTTGTTCTAACATAAACTGTCTCTTAAAGGCAGGCAGAGTTTGAACTTTCATGTCTTCCTGGACTTCACCAATGATTATAAAAAAATATTACTAAAAACACCTACAAGCCACTTTCAATTTGCCTCCTACTTGTTGCTATCACTACTCCAGTACATCTATGCTGTGTTCATTACGTAAGTCATTGAAGTGGTTCTGCTGATGTTTATTGGCAACAAAAAGGACTACATGGCAAGTTGTTATTAAAAATTGTTTCAAGATACCAGATTAAAACAGAATTTCAAAGTGTTACTGTAATAGAGGTGAACTGCTAACCTTGCCCCAGAGTAAGCAAATCCAAACCAACAGCAAAACAAAAAACCAAACCAAAACAGCCAAAATCATACTTTCATAAAAACAACACTAAGAATAAATGCTTTCCTGTAATCTTAGTTGCTTACCTAAACAGTCATTATGTACTAATGAAACATAATAAGCTTTGTAAAAGAAAAACAGCAGCAATAAAAACCACTCCACTAACCTTGCAGTAGTACAAATGGAACCAAGAACACTACAGATATTGGCTGCTGAGTTTCCACATACCAATTACTGATTTCTGCATGTTCTTCTCATTTTATGTTTCACAACCAACAGGCACAAGTTATATATGGAAGCACTGGAGCTGACAGAGTAAGTATACAAATCACCACTTCTTTTAAACAATTATCCTTAGGAAATCTCTTCAGATTAATATCTGAAGTAGAACTGTGTCAAAACAAAACTTTGGCATCAAAAATATTCAGCCCTCCAGCTGAGAGAAAACTTTACATTGTAGTCTGTGAATCAAATGCAGACTTCTGACTGCTAGGGAAGACCAATTGCTGAGATGACACTGATTTTCTATTAGGTTGATGAGGTACAACACATGCACAGCCACAACACACATACATTTACAAGTCATGGTGAAACCATACAGTACAACAGGCATCATCTCCAGTCTCACTTAACAACGCATCAAATGTAGTCTGCAATTCAAGTTGCACTTACAAGAAGAGGGGAAAATTCCATCATTTTATTACCCAGCAATAAGGACTACCTACTATGTATAGCTTGTTTAATAACATACAGAATTACCTTTCTTTAACTGCAGCACAGAAGGAGGTGGTGTGGCAACTTTCATAGCTAGCCCATAGGCTCCTCGGAAAGAATGACTGTCTCGAACAATGAAAGACCCAGGTTCCTTTTCCTTGAGAACAGCAATGGCTGCAAGAGATTCCAGCAAAGAGACAGAAAAACAGTTCAAGAACAATGCACATAGTCAAAAAGTACAGAAGTGCAAATGTATAATGAATAGGACACCAGAAGAAGTAAGATCTTTTCCTCTATCATCACTGCTGTACAACAAAATACCATCAATCATATTTGTGGGACCCAAGTGGAAACATCTTGTTCAAATCTCACAGATACTTATTTTAAAAGAAGCCTGAAGTACAGAACCCTACTGATTTTTAAACTGAGAAGGGTGCTCAGGTCTCACATTCCTACAACCAGTGCAAGAGCAAGTCTACTCCTGCTTAGATTTTGTCAACTTGTTAAAAGACTCCATAGCTCTCTGTAATTCCCACACTGACTAGACAGCACTGTTTTTCACTTCCTATTAAGCCTCAACAGGCAGAACAGATTAATTTCCATCCACCAGCAATTTTTTGTCCCTGCAAAGCCACCTTACTGCCTTAGGAGTTTTAAAGCAAAGGAAGGAATGTAAGTGTGTATTTTGCTCTTTGACTTTGAAATATTTTTCATCTGTATTCTGGGAAACACTTGCAGGGAAATTGCTGCTGCTTTGCACAAGTCAGTTGCAGACTTTGAAATCTAGTAGCTCAAAATCTTAAACTTACTTTGAAAACAGACACAAAGTTAATCTAATGATTGATCTTAATAAAATTTTTGTACTTTGCTTTCTTTCCTCCCCCATAAACTTTTTAGAAATACTTGTTTATACTAGTATACTTTGTTTCTAGAATTCCTAACCATCGGCAATCCTTCAGAGAAGCCCTAGAAAAAGCCCAAATTTGATGCTGGACTCCTTAATTGACTGTTCACACAGAACATGGATATTATGCATACAGGGCACAAAGGCATATTTTGCAAGCCCTGAGCAATGTTTATAAAGCAAAGGTTCTTTTCATGAAAAAAGAGGAAGTTCAAAAAAAAAAAAAATCAGGAAAATGCAGACATAATTGTCTCTTCTGTTAAAACGAGTAAAGCAAACGTATGCATTCTATTCTCTTCATCTGTCAGACAGCAAAGGAAAGAACCTTTTTTCACAACAATGTCTTGTTTTGAGAGGATTAGGATGAATACGCAAACCCCTGCAATTAAGCAGTACTCACATAACACTTCTAAATACAAAGGGATGCAGTAATAATTTGTCACAGGAGCAGTCTATTAAACACAGGGAAAAAAGGACAAATACTCCCCTCCTCATCAACAGTACCCTAAAACGTTTTTTAAAAGGAGTTTTACTTCAAGGATGAAAAGAGGCATATTAAAAGGTTGGGAAGATTGTTGTTTCATTTATTCAAGCAGTTAGCTTTAACACTGCATTTTATCTACTTCCCTCTCTGGACACACATCAAGTCAAGTATTTTTCTGCACATTTAAAGACTCAGTTCTCGTTATGGGTGGTGAGCAGATGAGGGGAAAGGGACTGGAGTGAAAGGACCAGCAAAGTATCATCAAAAAACGAATTAATGTTCTGTTTTCTATGATCTTTATTCCTCTGGCATCATATTTACCACTACACAAGAACATCCTCACCATCTGAGAACCTAATAAATAGACAGACATAGCATTTCATCATTTGCCAATAGCTGAAGTTCACACTATTTTGGTTTAGTATGAACATCCTTCTGAATGCAGAACTAGTTAGTAATTTTCCCTTTTTGACAACTACATTTTAAAAATCCCAGTTTAAAATCCCACCTTATCTCATTAATCATAATGCAGTATAGCTGATTATTACTGTATAAACACAAGCACAGTCAGATCAACTGCATTTGCAAAGCACTGTCAGAGACTGAAATGTTATAGTTTCATGGCTGAAACACTGTTATAAAGGACTTTTGTCCATTATGGCAAAAGTGTGTAACAAAGCTGCACCAACAAAGCCCACCCCAAATGGGCCTCCTGACTGAAACTCTGAACTGTTAGTCAAGCCACCTAAAAGAACCTGAGGTAAGATAAAAGTGATCCTGTTTTTCAATCATCTCAAGTCTGAGAAGAAATGGATAAGGCTAGGGAAGAAGGATGCATTCACAGAAAGGCCAAGCCCAGCAGCTGTCCTGAAAATCATCCCCAGCTGGCTTTGGGGTGGAGGCCATAGCCCACAGGCTTATCTGCAGCTAGGTTTGCACAAACTCCTCTCCAAACAAGGGGGGAGGAGGAGAGTTTTGGGCGTACGACATGACCTCTGGTCAGAGGCAGTGAACACCCACCCTCCATTACACAAACTGGCTCAGTTGTAAAATCCCCCACACCGGGAAAGCCACATCCACAGGACATTCACGTGAGGGACAGCTGAGGAGGTGTCATAATCCATCAAAGACCCCCAAAGCACTCCCCAGATTCATTCCTGAGGCCTTCACCAGGGCACTACACATGATGCAAAGTGATGCAACTGATCCAGAGTCTTGCGAGAGACAGTGTCAAACCTGCCCCCCTTCAGGGGAGGTACTTGGGCATTCCCACCTGGCCCAACTTACATTAATCGCTTGAACGCTATGTTTTTTGGCAGGGGACCCTCACCACCAAGAAGACCTGATGGAGAGGACCAACAGAACACTGCTGGGACCCTCAGAGGGGTCTGTATTTCTACTTACTCTGTTCCTGTCACTCTTCCTGTGCCCCTCCCAACCTCTTTTTCTATTTCTTTCTTTCTCTTTCTCTCTCATTTACTGTTAAATAAAATATATCAATTTTCTGGTATCAACATTTAACCTTGTTTGGTTTTAATCTCATTTCACAGAATATTCAAACCTGAAGTTCTATCCACTATCCACAGAGTGAGCTCACCTTGCTCCTCTATGATTAGTGGATTGTAACAAGAACCCAGCACACTTACACACATACTGTTGCAGGGACAGTATGTAAGTTCACAGAATCATGGAAGAATGGCCTGGATTGGAATGGACCTTAAAGATCATCTACTTCCAACACTCCTGCCACAAACAGGAACATGTTTCATTAGGCCAAAGCCACATCCAACCTGGTCTTAAACATTTCCATGGATGGATGGCATCCACAACTGCTCTGGGCAGTCTGTTCTTATACCTCACCACCCTCACAGTAAATCATTTTTTCTAATATTTAATCTAAACCTACTTTCAACTTGAAACCATTTCACCTTGTCCTGTCACTACATGCTCTTCTAGAAGTCCCTCTCCATCTTTCTTGTAGGCCCCCTTCAGGTACTGGAAGGCTGCAATCACGTCACTTCAAAGCTTTCCCTTCTCCAGACTGAACAATCTCAATTCTCTCAGCCTTTCCTCACAGGAAAGGTGCTCCTTCCCTCTAATCAACTTGGTGGCCCTCCTCTGTACTCGCTCCAACAGGTCTGTCTATGTCTTTCCTGTATGCCAGATGCAGTACTCCAGGTGCTCTTAAGTATTCACTTTCACATAGGTAGTAAAACCTTTCTTCAGTTCACTGAATAATACATCTACATACAAATGTACTCTTATCTGCATTGTTCCATGGTAGTGACCTTTAAGAAATAATGTAAGTCACTTGACATTGAAATTCAGATTACAAAATGACTGGTAGGTGAGGATGCTTTTGTGATGACCTAGCTAATAAATTATTCTGAGATCATGTCAGAACAGTACACTTATACTCAAAAGGTTTTGGAGAGCAGACAGTCGTTTGGTATTGTTTCATGCATATCTGCCATTCAAAAATGACAACAAAGAGCATTTGCAGCAGCTACCACAGGTAGATCTATATTACTTCATAGTTAGTTCAGTTAGGCTAATAATTTGTCTGATTAACTGAATATTTTTCAGGACTATTTGACTGCCCTCCACACTCAAATTCAGCCTTCCAACAAAAGAAACTAAGAGGGGTTGTCTGTGGCCCTTCTAGGTTGTATATTCCTTTTAGAGATCAGGTATGAATCAAAAATCGAAACTTCACCAACTAGCTTTTCTGTGAACAGATATGCCAGAATATATATCAACTGATGTACCTTGTTCTCTTGAGATATCTGGCTTATACCAGAACTTGGACGTGTCCTGAACAAATTTTACGGTCACATGTATATCAGCTGTGTTTTCTGTGAAATAAAAGGGAAAAAAGTCAAGACATTTTTTAAAATACAAAAGTGTTTTTACTTTTCTTTCCAACTTCCAGTCACCATGATTACTCAAAAAACTCATCATTAGGACGGGTTAGAGAAACTGAGCTGTTTTAGAACCAGCAAATATAACACCATACGCTAAGACTCTGAAAGCATATTCAAAGTTTCATTTTGCAAAATCCATAAAATGTTAAAAACTTTTAGTTATAAAGCTGTATTAAATACAAACTTCTCAACAGGGCCCAGTGAACACACATGTACATTTTTAAATTTTCTTGGCACAAGAAGGTGCAGAGAGAAGCCAGCCCTTTTTAAAAGAAATTGGACTCCACCCCTGTCCATTTTAGTTTGACAGCTGAAAAGGTAGGCTGTCCAATAGCTGACTTCTAGGAGGCACAGGAAGAAATCTGCAGCCTTGTTTTCTGAATAATGCATCCAAAGACAGTGAACTGGCACCATTTACTGCAAACGTTGAAGTCCTCTGTGCCATTTTCATTCCACTACTTTTTTTTCCCCGTCTCTACTTTTAAAATCCCCAAAGTTCTTTTTATAAACTCATATAAAATCTAAAGTATTTCTCTGATGCAGAACTTACCTGGCACTGGGGAAGGGCTTAACATTTTTGAGAAATCTGGGAGGACATTTGGGAAGGGAATGCTGATTGTGCTTCCACTGTGTGGGCTAGAGAAGCCACTTGAAGAAGGTGACACAGAGGCAAAGGAACGTTCTCTTTCAGAGGACCTCTTCTTCTCTGGAAGAGGTGGTTGAGCATGTTGGTTCCCTCCATGGTGATGCTGAACTGCACTGTTCTGGCTGTTGTGTCCACAGGCCACTGGAAGAAAGTTTTGTGTCAAAAAGTCATTGCCATCAGCACTTGCCACTGATGAGCTCAGGGTTTTAGATGTGTTAGTATTGGCTATGCAAGTAGCTTGTGTCGCCTCTCGGGGGGAGCTACTGTCCCTGGTACCCGCACTGTAGCTTAGGTAGGCACGGGCACTGCTGCTGATAGCATGTTCTTGGTGTGGCTCTGATGGTGAACTCTCCAGGTTGCTCAGGGTGACAACTTGAAGTCCTGGAGTTTGGAAATGAGACAGGAGAGAGACATCCTGCACAGCACTTGAAAATTCAGAGGGCACAAGGTAACCGCCCGGCTGCCTGGTATTTCCCAATGAAAATTGGGTTGACAGGGAAGCTTTAGAGCTGCTTTCAAGCCAAGGACATTCTGCTGCAGAAGAGCTGTCAAAAAAAAAAAGCCAAATATTGAATACCTAAATGAAACAACAGCCAAAATCATTCCCTTAAATGTTACTGTACAACCCATACTTCAGTGATCATTGGAAACAATGAAACATCACACCCAGGACAAAATCTCAGGGTGCTCTTTGAAAACATGCTGGACCAAGTAATGCAGCTGGACCAAGGGATTCCAGCCTTACCCTGACCAGTAATTTCTTCAATGTAGGTCATTATGTTCTGCCTTATCTCACCTCCACCTAGCCATGTTGATGGGATAGTTTCTGAGTTTGCACTGTAAACCAGTCCATTAAATTAACGACAGCTAAAAATACTTCTCTCTGTCTGAGGGTGTTACTTTTAATATGAATCAGTTTAGTGAGGCTGTTTGCAGCATTGCTTCACATACAGTGGTCCTGATGAGCTAAAGTGCTGCCTCAAAAATAGCAGTAGGAGGCAACAATTTCTTATGCCAAAGCTGCATAGAGGTAGAGGTTTATGGAAGAAACCTGACATGGCCACACCAGTTCTTACATGCAGAGTGTCTTACGCTCACCAGAATAAAAACAAAAAGAAATGGGCTGAGGAGGTGGTTGTGCACCATCACAAAATAAATCAGTAACTATGATAATGATAAGAACACAGTTCACAAGGAATAACTTGCAGACCAGGTCTCTTTGAATACAGTTTATAATGTAAGGTCCAGTGGTTAATTTATTTGACAGTGGAAAAATTCTGATTTACAGAATTAAATATTTCAACAGCAAACATTCTGTTTTTCTACTGGGTAGCAATTCTACCTGTTCAAGTGAAAAATAAAAAAAAAGTCCTTCTAAGCAAGAGCAACTAAGCTTCTGATAAAATCATCTGATAGAAGTCTAAGTTGTCTCCTTGCTTCTAAAAGTGAAATGCCCTTAGGCTGTAGCTGGAAAGTATTACTAATATTATCAAATCTAGAGAGAACAAACTCATTGGGAAATGCAAAGGGAAAAGAGCTGACATAAGACATACATCAAAAAATAAAGGATTTTTAATTAAAAGGGAGCTGTGGAAATGGATGCCAGTAGATTTAAACAGCTGAAATTAGAAGGGCCATAAAGAAATGGAAGGTAAGCAAATTGAACAAGACATCACTGCAAGAAAAAAACCTCTAGAGCTGTAGCTATCTGCTAGGTGAAATAAAAAATTATAGAAAAAATATTTAGAAAGAAGGGAACAGAATTTTCTAGATAAAGTCTGAAGTAGGAATGTAAACTTGATAATGACTGAATTGCCTGATAAGCTCTTAATACATATCCACTTGTAATTGTTACATTGTCTCCTCTGCAGCAAATACCAACATATTTTGTTCAGTCTCATGGTTCACATTCATAATCGCAAAACCAAAACATTCTTTCACAGTCTCAGTACTGACTGAAAATGAAACCAATTAGATTGGAAGATAAATAAAAGATAAATAGGTAACAACATACTTGAAGTACTCATTGAGACTCTGACACTCCACCCAGAACTATTCTCAAATATTTACTGTGAAAAAGGAGCCAAATAGCTAAGGATGAGAACAGGATAATTAGCCAGAAAGGAATGTTTTTGCAGAGTGATAGAGAAGGTAACTTCATTAGGTGTTATGTACCACCTTGTCTATTGAGTTAATATGGTGCACAGCTAATGACTGATCATGCATTGTTATGTTCTTCTGAACCTTCTAACAGTAACTAGGGACTCCTTGTTTGTTCGCTGTTTCTTGCCATTTCTTAGCTTATGCTGTAAGCTCCTTTAGACAAGGACTACTTTGTAAATTTATACTATTCAAGCTCTTGTCCAGAGCTCTACATGTTTACCACAATATAATTATAAAACAATAAAGTTTCTAAGCCTGCTGAGCCTGCTGAAAGGAAATAGGCTATATACTACCAAAGCAAATCTACTGAAATTTTACTGACTAGAAACACGTCTGCAGTGAGAAGAGTGCTCCCTTTCTCTCATATACAGCTTATTCCAATGTGCAATTTCATGACACAGCTTTAAGTAAAACATCAGAGAACTCAGTTAAGCACACAGAAAAATATATGTGAGCTTGTGCTAGCACACAATAACATAACTGAGCTATAAAATTCTATTTACTTTTGTCTTCCCACTTATCTTCAAAGCTAATTGTGTCCCTGACATAAAAGTAATATCTGTGTACATGTTAAAATCCAGGCGATGGACAACATCAACATTAAATGTCACAACCAATCTCAAAGTTCTTGGAAAAATAGTCTGCAATGAAGATGAAAGCATAATGTGCTGGCTGAGAACGATCATTATGAGAGCTAAACAATAAAGTAGGAGAACTTTTTCCTACCTTTCTGCCCCTGCGATAGGACTGCTACTTGAAACAGTACATGAAGATGCAAAACAGTGCTGAAAGGAGGGATCAGACTGCATGTTGGCCCTCAGCAAAGAAGAGTTAGTGCCCACAGTGCTGTCAGACATCACCATAGAGAGGTTAATGGCTTCCATGTAACTTTGAGATTCTGCAGCAAAGAAAACAAAGTAAATGCAAATTTAAAAACAACATGCATTTTTATTGACCTTGTACTGAAAAAAGTGTTCATAAAATATTTTGGTTTTCTCTTAATAAGATTATAAAGAAGAGTTTTTGTTTGTTTGAGCAGCAGATGTTATTTCACAAAATTATGTTTATTGCTGAAAACATCCAGCAGGTCAAATGGCAGAGGGAATAGAGATTACAGAATTGCAACACTCAAACTGTTTGATCATTCTCCAGAATACATTCTCTAGCCCTAAAGATGAGAATGGACTGTCTGTTCCAAGATATTTTGCATTCCACAGTCCACAGTGTTAATCAGTACATCTAGTCAAGTGCACCATTTGCACTTAAAATACCAGTAGAAAATGGGGTGTCACGAATAGAAAACTGGGTGTCCTGGTCCAGGCTACAATAGAATTAGTTTCTTCAGTACGCAGTAGAGGGCATGGCCAGGACCTGGAGTTACTGTATACCACCTCATGTCATTGCTGGGGGCAGGGCAAGGGAGTCTCTTCCAGGGAAAAAGGGTCCTTTCTGATTAAGAAAGCATGGTGGAGGGAGCAGTGAGGTGGTGGTGGTAGCAAGCTGGAGGGAGGAGCTCAGGTCAAGCTCTGCAGTGAGCATTTCTGCATTTGAATCACTCTCTCTTTTCTTAGTATTGTTACTCTTACTGGTTTTTTTCTCATCTCATTGCTTTTTTCAGTAAATTGTTCATATCTCAACCCATGATCTTCACTTTTTAAGCCCGACAAGCCCATTCAGCCCACTTGCTGAACAGGGCAGGGAACCTGGTGGATAATGACAGATGACACTGAGCTACCCACAACCTTCTTCATATCAGTCTTTATCAGTAAGACAGGCCTTTAGGAACCTCAAGCCCCTGAGACCACAGAAAAAATCTGGATCAAAACATACCCTCAGTGGAGGAGGACTAAGCAAAGGAGAACTAAAACAAACCAGACATATTTAAGTCCACTGGGGCCTGAGAAGTTGAACACACACAAGAGCTGAGGGAGCTGGCTGATACCCTGCAAGACCACCCTCAATAATTAAAAGGTCTCAATGACTGGGAGAGATTCTTAAAAACTGGAAGGGAGCAAGCATCACTCATACCTCCAAGAAAGGTATGAAGGATGATCCAGGGAACTGCAGGCTTGGTTAATCTAACCTCAGTCTCTGGAAAGCTGATGGAGCAACTATCCCTGGAAACCACTTCCAAACACATGGCAGAAAAGGATTGAGAGTTGTCAGCATGAATTTACAAAGGGGAAATCATGCATATCCACTGAGATAACTTTCTTCAATAAACTGACTAGCTTAGTGGCTAAGAGAAGAGCAGTGGATGTTCCTTATGTTGACTTTAGTAAGGCTTTTATCATGGTCTTCCATTATATCCTCATAAACATGCTGACAAAACAAGGGTTAGGTAAGTGGAAGTGAGATCTACTAAAAACTGGCTGAATATCTGGGCCCAGAGGCTTGTGATCACCTGCAGCAAATCCACTAGAAGGCAAGTCATAGCATTATACCTCAGGGCTGATAATAGGACCAATACTCTTCAACACCCTTCATTAATAACGTGGATAATGGAATGAAGTTTCATCAGCAAGTTTTGCAGACAACAGAAAACTGTGAGGAGTCATCAACAAACCAGATGGTTGTGCTGCTATTTAGAAGTGGGAGAAATGGGAGAAATGCTATTTAGAAGTGGGACAAAAGGAATCTTAAGTTCAACAAGGGGAAATATAAACTCCTGCAACTGAGACAGAATAATCCATGGCACCAGCACATGTTGGGGGCTGACTGGCTGGAGACAGCTCTGCAGAGAGGGACTTGGTGGTTCTCATGGACAACAGCTGACCATGACCCAGCAATACAACCCCATGGCAAAGGTGACCAATAGTATCCCAGCCTGCATCACAAAGTGTTGCCAGCAGGTCAAGGGAGGTGATCCTTCCTCCCTGCTTAGCATTAGAGGCTACATATGAAGCTGTGTGCCTATTTACGTGCTCCTCAGTACAAGAGAGACAGGGACTTGCTTGAACAAGTCCAGCACAAGGTCACAGAGACGCCATCACTGGGACTGGAACATCTTTTATAGGAGCTGAGTCCCAGAAAGCTAGGACTGTATGGCGTGGAGAAAAGAAAGCTCAGGGGTATATTATCACTGTGTATATAAACCTGATGGGAAGGCATGAAGGTGAATGAGCCAGTCTCCACACTCTTCTGCTCACAGTAGGAGAAAAGAACACAACTGGGACTAAAAGGCAGTTTAGCAACACAGCGCAGCACATGGTTTACCTGTTGTGCTGGTTTTGGCCAGGGTAGAGTTAACTTTCTTCTCAGTGTTTGGTATGTGGCTGTTTTGGATTTGTGCTTAACACAGTAATGATAATACAGAGATATTTTTGTTATTCCTTGTGGAAATACTTACAGCTTTTTACCGGCTAGGCTCGTAGTTCAATGCTTTAGAAAGCCACGAGCAGCCTAGAGAGGTAGCACGGGCAATCTAGCAGTTCAGTAGCTCAAAAAGCGGCAAATAGTAGCTGCAAAGCTGATACCACCAGTAGAAGCGAAGAGGGAGAAATACAGTCTTCAGCTTGCCTAATTCCCGCAATTAGAAGCTTTCAAACAGAGACAGAAACACACAGATGTTCGCAGAAGGACTGCAAAGCCAAAGAGCGTGGGCCCCCTCTCGTGCCCTTCTTTTATTCAGAGAAGGGGAAAGGGGAGGACTGGGGGCAGACCTGGGGTGACTGGCCAATCAGACACTGCTAAAGAGTTTGAGTTACATTTGGTTTTGCCCATGCTTGGAACAAAGGAGTTCAGAACACATGGCAGAGGCAAGTCCTGGCTTGTCTTGGGGAGGGGGAAGGGAAGCTCAGAACAGGCAGCAACAATTCCTGGCTCACACAGAGACAAACAAGGCCTTTTCTGTTTTCCATACTGCCACACTGGCAAGGCAGTTGGGGGTGTATGGGAGGTTGGGAGGAGACACACCTGGGACAGGTTACCCAAATTGACCAGAGGGATATTCCAGACCACATGACTTCAAGGAGAGGAAGGAGAGGACATTTGGAGTTATGGCATTTGTCTTCCTAAGTAACCATTACACGTGATGGGCTCTGCTCTCCTGGGGATGGCCAAACATCTGGCTGCCCATGGGAAGAATCGAATTAATTCCTTGATTTGTGTTGCTTTTGTGCATGGGGCTTTTGCTTTCCCTCTTAAGCTGTCTTCATCTCAGCCCACAAGTTTTCTTTTACCCTTCCAATTCTTTCCACAATCCTAGGAGCTGGAGAGTGAGTGAGCAACTGCACTGGGCTTGGTTGCTGGCTGGGCTTAAACCATGACACCTGTACAGCTACAGTTTTCAGGTGTGACTTTTTACACACCACACAGACAAAGAAGCAAAACAACTGTAATCTTTATTTTGTAATAGCCTGCAAACAGCACTAGCATAACTGGTTTCTAAACTGACTGAAATCTGAAATATGTTCAAGTTAATTATAGTGGACATAAATACTACAGGATATAGATAAACAGATGCGTTTAGATGAGGAATAATGTGGATGCTATTACTGCAGAGCTTTATACAGGAACAGTTTCACCTCGTTTTTTAGAGGTATACTTAAATAACCAGTCAAGCTCTAATGGGGATTACTTTTAATTTTTCTGGATTCGTATAAAAAAGTCAACACCTATTGACAGGTCCAGGCTCAACCACACTGTTTTCCATGACAGAAGACTGTAATACAACAAATGCCCATGCATCTGAATAGCTTCATTCACCTGAATAGTCCTACTGACCTCAAAACTGGCAGGACTGAAACCCAATACAACAGTCAAAGATGAAACAATCTCTAATTACTCTCGCTTGACTTGATACACTTCCAAAGAATAAGGGAGGGGAAAAAAAAAAAAACAAAACCAAGTAAGTTATGGAACAATTCCATTCCTACAAAGACTTAAGATCACACTACTGCATCTTTTCCATAAGGAAACCTTTCTAATGTAAAAAGCCACTGAAACAAGTCTAAATGAATATTGTTTTCCCTTCAATTCATGGCAGAGCTTGGTTCTCCTATTACTTGAAATGAGGAGTGTGCAAGGTACTTAAAAGATATGTCTTAGAAAATCTGCAAATTAGTGCCCTGACTATAAACCATCTGAATTTATCACATAGCACACATGGTACAGAACAAACATTTAACTGGATGAGGGAAACAGAAAACTGCCTTTTAACAGAATGTCCTGGGTTGCAGTGTATTCTATCACCATCCTCATGAGCTGTTGAAATCAGGTGGGGCAGTGTTTCCTTGCCTCCTCCCCCCAGACTATCTTGCTGTTAATGGCCCATCATTGTCCTGCCACATGACTCAGAGATAACTCCCTCCAGACCATCTTCTGTTAATGAGCCTAATCAACACTTGGCCTCATGACTTATTACCCCATTGTGAGATGCTCCACCCAGAGGGAGGAACCAAGCATCCCATCGTGGATATAATCTGAGATGCTGAACACCAGAGACAAGCTTTCCACTGGATTTCCAGAGGACAGGAGCTACACAGCCACCACTGGACCTTCTGAGGAAGAGCAGACCCTTTTTTCTACAGGATCACTGCTTCAGAGGACTGCAGCCACCATTCTACCAGACTGCTACCACCACCCTGCCTAACAGGGACTCAGGTTGTATCTTGACTCTGTCAGTTTGAACCAGTGTTTTCTTTTACTTTTTTTCTTTCCTTTTCTTTAACTTCCCCGTTAAATTGTTATTCTGACTTGGTGCCTCCCACTGGTTTGTTTTCAAACTAGTACACAGAAACTGTCTTTTAACTATACCATTACTTCAACTATATTCATAACAGCCATAAAAGTGAACTTTAAGGAAGTACTGCAGAAACGTTTAGTGTGGAAGAGCTACAGAAATCTCAATATGTATTTATCTACTAGATCAGCTACATTACAGTCATCTTCATACTGGTGCAAACACAGTCAGAAAAGCTGGCTGCACAAACCCATGTTGGTCAAGGTATGTTGGTCAAATTGATGTCGTATGTATGAAGACTACTAGAACCTCCCCAGCAACTCAACTTTGACTAGGCTAAAAGCAGACAAATTTCCAGAAACTAGCATTTGACAAAGTATCTCAAGTGCAACAGGCATCTCATCTCTACACATGAACTTCCCCAGATGGTTCCCAATTACACTGCAGGTTGAGATGATTCTGCTTCTGAATGTGAGAGGTTAATGCGTTCCCCAGAGGAATAGGAATTACAATCACAAGCTCATCTCTATCTGCTTGCTTGTTTTCATGCCTGTGTGTCTGTTCTCCTGATACCAGACTATACAGAGGAGTCACTGGAATCCAGTTACCAAGAGTCTGGGGGCAGGGAGGGGAGTGGCACTCCTGAAATAGCTTAAAATCTTCTCCCACTCTAATATGATCTCAACTATGTGCATATGAGTTAATCTAACGGATTTCCTGTTGGGGAAGATGAAACAGGAAAACCTTGTAAATATGATTGCCTGACAAAAGATTTTGGGAATATGAAAACTACAGGCAACATCGAAATGAAAGCCACTTTTGAAATACCAGGTCTTAGTTATTGAACAACTAGAAAACAATGGTATGGCCACTGAAGATAATCCCCTCTTGATGGAACAATACCCTCTGCTTGCAAGCAGGTCCAAGGGTCAGAGCAGACCCTACTAGCTCAGCAGAAGGGGTCCAAAGAGTAGTTTTTAGAAGTTAAGATGTAACACTCTATGGTAATATAAGAACTCTTATAGGCTGTATGTAAATGCTATAGGATTTGTATCTTGTATTAGATTGGTTAGTGACAATTAGAATATTCAGTACAGAAGATGATTTATTGTATTGTAACCAGGACTTCAGGCACTCTATTCCTTACTTCCACTTCATTCCTTTCCTTCCTTACTTCCACTCTTGCTCTCACACCCTCTCTCTCTCTCTCTCACCTGCTTACTCTCTTGGGCCTGCTCAGAGCTGAGTCTGGCAGCTCTGAGCAGTGCCCCAATACCCACGCCTTTACAATAAACCGCCTGTGTCCCAAGACCTGCCTATAGACATCTCTCCGTCTCCATCCATCTACGTCCGGCCGTCCCGACCGAACCCACCCGTAACCTACATTTCCACAGCAAATTCCACTCCTCCTTCCACAGCACTTGCTTGAATAAAGGGACCAAGGCTTGATTCTTCCCTGTTTCAGGCCTTGGATTGTTGCTATCACCTTTAGAGCACCATACACTGCATGACAGAAGGATCACTGTCACACTCACAGATGCATTTCACACCCCATTTTCACAGGTGTAAAAAGAGTGAAAAGCCACTGGCAACCAGGCATGTAACCTGCAGAAAAAACACACACTCAGTACAACTCTTCCCAGGCTAGAAACAAATATATCTGAAAGGCACCTCCCATGAAAGCAGTCTTGTTTTTACTTCAATTAAAAACAAGACTGCTGGATATTTCAGCTATGTCCTCTCATTGTCTGATGCAGAGTTCACTGGTCAGCTGTTAACCCTTTATCTCATGGAATCAATAACTCTGCAATTTCACAGCTTCTACAGAATTAACTGGCCTGACACATTTGACAGAAAGCAAAGCATCAGTGCTTCTTGGTTCAGGCCCCTACCATGCCATTTATAGCCGTGAAAACACTGACAATGTAAGAGTGCAGCTCCCTGTTTCACTAAGAGACATGACAAAGCCAGGACCATTCATGTTTGTATCTTTTCATGCACCCAGATCAGACCTACATTTACTATCACTGATGATCAACTTTAAAGGCAGGACCTTAGAAAGGAGCTGGACTGTTTGGACCATACACTACTGAAAAATGACATTAACTGTGACAACTATTTGTGCCAACGTGCAAGGCACAAAAATATCCAGCTCACTCTTCTACTTGGCAGCAACAGGTAAAACCTCTAAAAGTTGCAGGCTTTTTTCAGCTGTAAGCAGGAACTCCAGGATGTGCCTAGCACACAGCTACATAAAGTATGATCTTACAAATTAACCCATATTTTAATCCACTAAACCTGTTGAAACAAAGAAGAAAAAGGAACCCACCACCCTGCTCCCCCTGCCCTCCCCCCCCCCCCCCCCCCCAAAAAAAAAACCCTACTGAAAAAAACCAGAGTAGCTTAACCCACACCATGGTCCAGATAAAAAATAGGTAACAACACTCCTTTTCTTTTCTTGCAACAGCTGAAGGGCAAAATCATCTCACACCTTTGGGGATGTTATAAAGAAAGTATGTAATTTGTGCTATTATGTATAAAACTGGAATGTAATCAGACCATGCAGAGACAGAGTTTCAAAATCCCTCCACCAACCTGGCTGAGAGAAAAATTTCACAACACTAAAAGAAGTTCTCACACAGTAAGTGAGGATTCCACCTAGGTGGGGTTGGATCTTATCACCGGGACATTTGCACCATGACGACTTGATTACCACCTTCTGATATCTACATCTCATCTGATAAGGAATAGGACATTCCAGGAACTAAAAATAACTGTTCCACGAACCAGAGATGGCCCATTCATCATCAGAGATGGCCCTTCAATCACCAGAAATGGCCCACTCATCACCCAGGATGGACAATTCACCAGACCCAGGAAAGGCTTTGTGCAGCCCAACTCCGGGACAAGAAAACTTCATGAATATGCTAAAATTACGAGAAGACTAGAATTAATTTGGACTCTGCCCAAAAACTGTATAAGAAGAGACCAGCCGAAGCAGCACTCGCGAACTTGGGAGGTCTGGTGCGATAGAGATCAGATCTATGCCTGTTCACCCAGCTCCGACCACGGGCTCGGAGCTGCTTTTGGAGCTGCTTTTCTCGATCGTGGCCTTTGAGACCGATATTTCGGTGGCATAATAAATGTTATTTCTTTATAAATTTTGATTGGGCAATTCTGTTTACCTCAGAGACAATCATCCAACAACAGTGGGCAAGTAAAAGCAGTCATTTCACTACCATACCTTGTATTTTAGTAAGTTCCCATACATTTCAAACTTTGTAGTCCTTTCCATGAGAAGGTGATAGTTAATGTGAATCACATCAGCTTGAA
Source organism: Corvus kubaryi (assembly GCF_017639235.1). Taxonomy (NCBI): domain Eukaryota; kingdom Metazoa; phylum Chordata; class Aves; order Passeriformes; family Corvidae; genus Corvus; species Corvus kubaryi. The sequence goes on from NW_024581747.1 coordinate 86,343, forward strand.
AACTCGAGTCAAGATCCTCAGTTACAACTTTTGGGGAAAGGGAGCTTTAAGTCAGTGTTCTGCTTCCAAAACGCTCAGCTCACTACCTCACCACTACTTGAGCCTAGCCTAAAAGCTGAACGGACAGAGAAAATAATACTGCTCTGAAGTATGACAAAGTAACGAAGCCACTTGATGGCCCACTTGAGCCAGTTTACAAGTCTATGTGCACTGTAAGATTATTATCTAGCTTCCCTTTAACTCCCCTGCTTTTCCAAATACAAAGGTTCCAAAATTAGCAGTCTGCGAAGTATCAACTTTACTGAAATTCTGACCTTTTAAACTTGTTACGTTCTGCTTTCAATGTCACAAAAATACAGTGAACCAAATTATTCCCTCATATGAAACCCATCAACTTTGGTCACACTGCTCCTTCTGATACCTAGGTTTCAACTTTTCTATTTTTCAATCCTGTACTGCCTAGCATGCAACTCTGAAACGTCATATGGCCTGTTAGCTACTGTTCTTTCATGCTGGTCAGAAGTAACAAATCCTCTCTAGGTTTGCACTTCAAGGACACCTTGCTCTCCCAGGCCTCAAAATGTGTAAACTAAAGCCTTTGAGAGGAGGAGCAAACTTGGGGTAATTACATCATTAATTGAAGTTAAAATTGGAGAATTAACCCTGATATGCAAATGAACCAAACTTATAAAAGTGCGAAGAACCCATGACCCAGGGTCCATCCTGGGCGTAGCCTCTTGACTGCCCAGGGTGTGGCCTTAAAGGCCCTTTGAATGAATACCTACTTTCATTCTCTCAATCTTGTCTAGCCTGTTTTCAGGTAGCCACTTCAAAGCATCACTTCCGTTTCACAGAATATGTGGGAATCAATACAGGATGCTTAAAGTTTGGTCTTTTATAACTTCAGACGCCAGGGAATGGAATAACTTTATTGTGTCTTTTGCACAGTACGTCCTTTCCTATTCAACACAGGTACTTCATTTAGAAGAAGTACATGTCATGAGTCAAAATCATGTACCAACATGGAGACACCTGCAGTTCCCACTTTCTGAAAACCCACCAATACCAAGCAGAGAGAATGTAACAGGATTTTTTCATGTTTGTGAACGAAAAGACAGAATTACTATTGCTTGGAGATTCTGCTAATGCCTGTTTGAGTGGACCAACTCTCTTTGCAAGTAATCAATCAGTCAGGCTGAACCAGGGAAAGTCATTAAAACAGCGGCTCTAGCATCCAGGTATTAACCTCTCTGCACAAAAAAAGGTCAGCTTCAGTTGCTTCATCTGAGAAGAATCTCAGTGGAATATGTATTACATGCTTGGATATTACAGAAAATACAACAATGGAGTGGCTGACAACCTGGGAAATAAAACAGCACATCTGGAGAGGCAGTAAAGTATTTCTCAGAGATGTTTATTTGGTGGAAGAAAAAACACATTCAACAGTTAGAACCCAAACTGCTAGTAATTAAATGTAATGTACACTACAGTACTGAAGGTTTTTAACTTCATGCAATTATTTATTGTGTGCATTTAGAAAGCGATCACTGATCACTGTGTTGTGGGAGCCTTTGAAATGTATTTAGAATTAAAAAAAAAAAAATCATTCTTGCCTTATGTCCTAAAGAGAGCTTTAAATCATCCGTGTCACCCCTTGAGGAAATATCCTTGGCACAGCAGTCTCCCCAGCAAGCACTGGGTGAGGAAGGCTGGCACTTCACCACCTTCACCATGGGAGATTCTGGCCTGCTGGCAAGATGCATGACAAAAGTGGGAGTGTATTGGGACACTCCTGTGTTCTGCAACTTCTACCTCCCATAATGGCCTGCCAGTAACAACCAAATGCAGACTCTGAAGCTATGACAGGTGTTCAGCTTATCTCCAGGCAACCACAGGCTGACACAATTAACTACACTTACCTTCTGCCCACTCTGCACATCGGTAAGAATCAAAAGGATGATTTACCAGACCCCACTTTACCCCACTCACACTCCCTGCCCTAAAGCCTGTACTATCTGTCTTCTTTTTGACTGAGAAAATAGCTAGACCATTTTACAGGTAACTTGGTATCATACATTCATATAAACACCAAAATACAAATAACTCCTATATGCTGAACAGAATTAACAATACAGCATCTTCAAAGCAGAAAAATCCTTATCATGACTTTCTGAAAGGCTTTCTTATACTAATTCATTTCATTCTCCCAAGTAGTACGAGGGGAAAAAAAGAAACTTCCCCAAGGACTAAAGCAATCAGTTGCATATGTCTTTTAATGTATTTTAAAAGTTCTTGCAGATGCTCTGCTACTGACTTTAAGCATAGCTTTGCTGTCTTAGGAATGCAAATCAGCTGCAGAGGCATGTCCTCAAGACATCTGGATCACATACAAACATAAAATGTGACATTTATGATAACACTCTTTAGGAGAGAATCACTATCATTACACAACACATAAACAAGAGAACCCCTATTCTGTCTCCACGTACAGCAGATCATTCAGTGGTGAAAAAAAATAAATCCAATAAAACAATTAGAACACAACTATTAACATGCCCACACTAAGTTTGCACAGCAAATTAGTAAAATGGATTTGGAGACAGACAATTCCATTCTTATCACAGTTTCTCTCATAATGGAATTTCAGACATTCACATTGCTGAATATGACAATTTTCATCAAATTGTAAAATTAAATTGCAATAGTTTCAGAGAAGAAAAAAAGAACCTATGAAACACGCAAATGGTACCTTCAAAATGAACAGTAATACTTTTTCAGGCAGAATGCACTGAAAGACCAAGCACCTTTCAAGAAAAGCATAAAATATCAGCCTTGTGCACCAAAGTTCATTATCCATTAAAATTGCTTGAAATGTTGGAGATGCAGGTCTAAGATATCTCTGCTCAATTGAAAAGTGCCACTCATGCATACTGACAGATACACCGCAAAGCCAAAGGAAAGGAGGCAAGGGGGAAGGTACAGGGGGCAAACTGGAGGAAATACTGAGTGAAAGAAGAAGGGAGAGAGCTTGGGTCTGATTTTGACACTTCTGAGAAGCAAGCACGAAGACTCAATGAAATTTTCTATTTTGTGTTATGACCCTCTATACTTTTCCTAAGGTGAAAGAGAGGAAAAGAAGGAGTTTAAACTCCCCTTTTACAATCTCAGTCCAGTTCCCTGGTGTCACCAGGCACCAGAGAGGTCCCAGTATGCAGCTTTTGATGTCTGAGGCATACTTACCTCATAGAAGGAATGGAAGCAATCAAACTGATGTTCGGACCCTCTATCAAAACTCTCACTTTGGTCCTGTTCTGCTGTGAGAAAAATTCGGCATAAATGTGACCCTCTTCAACCCTTTTTCACTAGAAAAGTGAAAAAGTTCACTTTTCTAGTCACTTGCCTGCAAGAAAATGCTGAACCCAGCTCACTGCAGACTGAAAAATAAAAGCAAGGGCTGCTTTTTGATTTTCAAGTAGTATACCTAAACCAACCTATTTTAAAACCAGAAAATGAACTGACTTTTCAGAGGCTGCTTTTAATAACCTGGGATTGAAACTGGTAAAAACAAACTCAGTTCAGTTTACCTTCAGTGTTGTTCAGTATCACAAAACACAACTGAGAATTGAAGCTCTTGCAATTTTTTTCTTGGTCTGTCTCTCGAGAACTGTGAATCAGTAACTCTTAGGGTTGCAGTCTTTACCCAAGCATATACTGCTACTGCCTGAATAGAAAAGTTGTTTGCATTAAGGCGGTAAGAACCAGGGTCTTTATTCTGGTGCATCCTGTATATTGCACCATGTAATAGTTGGCTGCTCTAAGACTCTATTATAATTTCATGGAAAAATCAGATCTGAAGAAAGAAAGTGAGAGTGTTTTACATATATTTTACACAAATACACTTTTGTCTTGGATGCAAGAATTAGAGGCATTACCCTTCCAGTGCTAAGGCACAATAAAGTGTTTTTCTCATTAAACGAGAAAGCACAACAACTATGCCATATTCCTCATTTAGAAAAGACTCGTGTTTACAAAATCTGTACATCTTTCATGCTTTTGAAAAGAAATTCAGTGCTGCCATAATATTACTAAGAGCTCCTCAGGGGAGGAAAAAGACTCAGTCTGGACAAATTTCTTCTACGTAGACAGAAATTATGTATGTTCCAGGCAGTCCTCATTTCTTCAACTTTGAAAAAGACCCAACACGACCCACAAAAAATTAGAAGCCTTCCTCGGCAGGAAAGTGACTAAACAAATCTCTCAAGCCCTGCCTCACGCCCTCAACCATTCCCAAGCGATTGCAGAAAACTCTCATACTGACAGAACTCCTTGTCTGCAAACCTTCTCAGTTTCTGTGTAGACTCCCAACGTTGTTACGTGACTACAAAAGGCGTAACTCTTCCTCCCACTTCAGTTCTACAGAGCTCGCAGCAGCAACAGGCCGCAGGCTCCGTGCCTTCTCCCAGCTCCCCGCCCCGCCAGCGGAGCGGCCCCGGCGGCCTGTCTGAGGCTGGTTCGCTTTAGTGAACTCCCACCGCCCCCCCCTTTTCCCAGGGTCACGTTTCGCTGCCGCTGAGGCGAGCGCGACCAGCCAAACACAAGACCAACCCACAAAACGAGTTTTCAGATTTAGGAAAATGCACAAAACACGGGCGCAGGGAGCCACAAACCTACCTATGGAAGCCATCGTGACAGCAACTCTCCCACTGGGCTGTGCGAAATCCTCCTTCCCTCCCTCCGTGCCGCATGCTGCCCGTGGCTCACCGAATCGAGGCAGCCGGGCGCACCGCCCCGCCACGCAGAGACTTGGGAAAAGCTATTTCCCGCATTTGCCAGCACCCTCCGCTCTCCCTCGCGTGTTAGAACTTCACCGCAAAGTGGGTTCCAGTGTCTGCAGCGAGAGAAGCACAGGCTCCCTGTCTCAATACAGCCACCCAGATGAAGAATAGCCAGAGTTCACTTCATCCAGGCAGAAAGTAATTCCCCGATTGTTGTTAGATTAGGCTTCCCGCTCGCTCTTCAGCTCGACTGCCCATTCCGTGTATGCCTGCTGTGCTGACTCCACCTCACTTGCGTTTGACTTGTTCCCCCCTTCCCCCGCCCGGCTCACACCGCCTCTTCCACGCGCAGCGCCGCTCCCAGCGGGTCCTGTGCTCCGCGCAGCGCCGCGGGGGCGGAGAGCGAGCGGCCAGCACCGCTCTCCTGGGGCGACTGGAGGCTTGGCTTGGGGGGGAGGGTGTGTGTGTGGTGGTGGTTGGTTGATTTGGTGGGGGGAGGCAGTGCTGGGGGGCGGGGGAGGGTGGTGTTGTTCGTCCCCCACCACTTCATTTGACCTTAGCTATGTATTTCTTTCAGAGAGATGAACGACACGGAACCGAGAACTGTCAGATTAGTGCTTTTTAATGTAGACCAAAGCCCAGCTACTCTATTACACCAAACTAGCTCAACACTCTTGGATAAACTTAGTATCCAGAGCTCTGACTAAAGTTTTACTCGAGTCCCAAGATCATAAAACACGTGTAGCCTTACTGTGTTGCATTCAACATCCCCCTAGCATTGTTCTGAGCAGGTTTTATTTACAGGTCAGGAAGACGAGTGGAAACACTGCAGCTCCACAATGAGCAGCACATTTCCTCTTCAGATTGTTCTTCAGTGCCCAGCACACCGTATTTTCTGAAAGGATGACTGCAGGAAATTACTAGATATAGACAGAAACAAATACAACCATTTAAAGCTTTCCCATAATGAATTGCTTTCAAATTTCTACCGGCACCATCTTTTGAATGTGTATACTAAACCGTTTTGATAATAGTAAAATACACAAGCTGGCTTGGTTATAGAGATGAGTACTGGTAAACTAATTAACATTTTGCTTTCTTCCACAGACCATAATGTAAATCAAACTATTCCTTTTAAGAATATTCATTCATACCACTGTTTGTCTTTATATCAGCTGCTCCCATTAAACATGTTTCATAAAGATTGCACTCAGAAGAATGCAATAGCAAAGGTTAGTTGTGATATACACCATATTATCAGGTAAAAAGAAGGGAAAATCCTTGCCACAGGGTCAGAAGAGGTTATTATGCAGCAGTTCAGAACTGACATCAGTTACTTCGATTAATTTATTATACAATTATACTTTGTCTTGGATGCTTCCTGGCAGAGTCAGATGCAGTCAAACACAGTCTTCACACTCCTATAAACAATAATGATTAGAGAAAATTGCTCTCCATAGAAAGCATCCCTGTCTCTGCATAAAAAGCACTAATCACAGGACCTTCACATATCTCATTTCTTTCCTGATTTTCAAGTCTTGAAAGCTTTGCTTGTTTGGCTATTTACACATGCTGAATTAGAAGGGAACAAGAATAGTAACCTTTAACAAAGAAGATTACAGCAGTATGAGACACCATATGAAGAAGGTTGGTTAAGTAAGAAACTTACTTTCCAAAGTAATATAAGGATGTAATGTAAGCAGAAATCGTGTAATTAAAAGTATTAATGTACTTGAGTTTTGTCAGCATTTATCAAATTCACCCTTTCTTAAGATTTTTTTGCATGGATCCTTCTAACAGACTCAGTTATAGTTAGGGGGCTACTCATCAAAAAAATCCCTCTGACCTAGACAGTTAATGACAAACAAAAGGGTGCATAACAAAAATCTCACCTTTTGCTTGTCTTTCTGTCACAAATTCAAAGTTTCAACCAGATGAGATGAGCTCCAAGGAAGAAAAAAATCTGAAACTCTAAAGCCAGAAGATATAAAGGGCAAGGCTGATTATACACAAAGGAAGAGTTAGGAAGGGAAGGAAGGGCAGTGTTAGACATCTCAGGTGAGGAACTGATCAGCACAGTGTGTAAGATACTGCCATCTCAAAAGGAGAAGGTCTGTTATTTGGCAAAAAGAATTGGTTTCATGGCTGTTTCAGGGACAGCACAGTGATAAGAATCAGGTCTTTCAATCTCCGCCAGGTGTTACCAGTATACAGTTCTCCTAGATATAGTACACAAGGTTCCTGGTTTGATCAGAACCATTGCAGTGCAAAATCTATCTAAAATAGTTTAAAATGCAGGGCTCAAATTATAACATGCACCTTTCTCCAACAAGAACCCCTGCAGCAGAGTGGCTATGCTGTGTCCTTCATACAAATTCAGCAAACTCCACAATTTGTGAAGGAATGTCATGTGTTTCCCTGCTACTCTGATAATTGACAGAAGTGTGGGAGTCAATGTCAAGTAGATTGCTCATTTCGGATTTTGTCTACACGGTGCCTGAATATAATAAATATTTGTGAAATAACATGCCTAACTCAGGCATAGGAATACACAGATTAATTTGGTTTTCTCAATAAACATGGAATAAACATGAAGAGAATTAATGTAGGGTAGAACAGCATCTTAAAAAACATAGAGCAATAGGACCTTTAGACTATAAACAATTTAAGTGGAACTGAAGGTGTATTTCCTCTCTGTTCCCACTCAACACTGGAAGGTCTGTCATTCTGAAACTGCACAATATCTTTTACTTGTGAATGCAGTAGACAGACCTTCCCAAATACTCAAACAGAGAATCATTTTAAAACTGCAATTTTTTTAAAAAGTGTGCTCACAGCTGTACTTCGATTTTTGAAGCTTTCTTCAGCCTTCCCTCAAACTACATGGATTACTCTGGCACATCACAGTCGTGAAAGTGCCACATCACATAGTAGGAGGCCTCACCCTGGAAAAGTTGAAAAAATTTCATAGAATCATAGCAAGAGAAGTAGTTGTTCTCATGGTTTTTTGTTAATTTAACCTTTTCCAGACAAAGTGACTAGTGACATCTCAAAAATGCATGCTATGCACATGCACTGCAAACAAGCAACATCAGGTATGTGTAAAAACAAACACATCTGCCAGGCTGCCTGCTCATCCAATCCTGTATTACTATTAAATTGTTTTTAAGTTTCTGTCAATGGCTTATTGTTTGCATCTTCAAAAGAAGCAAAAATTAGTGACAGACTTCTCAGCTTCAGATTCTTTTGGTTTTTTATATATGTGTAAGATATTATTCATCTATACTCAATGAATACATACAAAGGTAGTTATTTATCAAATGACTAATTTATGTGGGGAAATGGATGACTTTTTCCCACAGAAAGGGAAAAACCAAATGCTCTAAAGCAGTGGTTTAAAAACCTCTCAAGTAATCAATTTTTCAGTGGTTCTTAGCAAAAAAAAGAAAGGGGGAAAAAACCAAAACCAAATCACCACCACCCACCAATGTATTATCAGGGTGTATTTCAAATTTAACAGAAGAGGCACATATGCTTTGAGACCATGATCAAGTAACAACATTGAAGTATTGTATAAACACATTTTCCCCATGTAATATTTGATTATTTAAACAACTTTTTTGGGCATTTATATATAACTTCAGAATTATACAGCTTATTTTATTGCCTTAATTTTAGAATTTTTGAGCTCTCGCAGATAGTAGTGAACATAACAGCACCCTTGGAAGTGCCATCATCTTTTCAGCTAATAATGCGTATTCCAAGTACAGTCAGTTATCTTGGATGGAAAGTATAAAAAAAAAATCCCACAAAAATAAATAAACACAGATTAAAACAGATAATGCTACTGCTTTCTCTCAAGAGAAAATGCCTTTGGACTAGAGCTACAGGAAGGATGTAAGCTGCAGGCTGCACAATTAAACTTTCAGATGTATTGGTTCCTGAATGAAACTGAAACAGGCAGTAACATGCATCTTATGCAAAACTTCTTCAATTTTTTTCTCAGTTACTAAATCCTTTAGAAATAAGGCAGTTGTTTCATTTTCAGTTCACAGTGGTATGAAAAGTTAGTCAAGACAAAATAACAGACACACTGGATAAAAGTGTGGTGCCCCAAGTAAGGGAAGCACTTACCAGGTGGGTTCTTGAAGAAGAACCTATCAGCAGGTGCTTGATTTAATGCTACTAGTGAGGGATCAAGGAGCAGTCAGACTTGTTGAGGTACCACTGATGAAAGACAAATAACAGGCAAGAGACTTCAAAGATATCCCAAGCTAGAAACCTTATTTCATATGAATTCCTGTAGGAAAACTCTTTTGTCAGAAGATCTGCCATTTCTTTAGTGCAGTTCAACATTTGAATTCAGGACAAAATGAATGGATAAGAAAGTAAGAAAGCCTGTTTCTGTAGTTAGGGTCCCCACCACTTAGATACTCATTTCCCTATGAGAAAACTTAATTCACGTTTGCTGCTTTAGGCAGAAGACTCCATATAACTTTTCAGAAGTGTCTTGGTTCAAATTGATAATGCAGGCAGTGCCAGGTCCCCTCTGAGAGGGCCATTTTTAGGGGAACAGTCTCAGTTCTCTGATTTACATATCTATCAACACTTTGCCCACATGGAATGAAAAGTCATAATTAAAACAAAACAAAACAAGCAATAAATACTTGCACAGAAAATTAAACAGGCAGTATAAAACAAAGTCTTTCCAAATCAGTATCTGATACTTTCTCCAAAGCAGTTTCAACAGGGCAGGATATGGTTTAAGGCCTATTCTGATCTATGACCACAGTGTTTCTGTCCAGATGAAAATCCTGCTACAAAAGCAAGGGGGGTAAGAAGAGGAGACAGTGAATACTTTCACAACATCTCTTCAATGTAATGTCTGAAGAATCCATCTTCTCTTTTTTTTTTTTTCCTTCAAATTCTTCATTATTATAGAGAAGCTGCACATGGGATTATATACGTGTGCACTAGATGATGCATTCTGCGAGCAGAGCCTTTTCCATGACCATCTGCAGCACTTGAATTTTTCTCATGTTCAACATGATGTTCAACATATAGGTCACAGCAGACCGTGTCCCTTTCCAGAAGTTTAGCTCGTGCAGCTGTAAGAACAATTCATCATGAAATATCTTTGTCTTGACATAAGCATCAGATGTGAAGAATTTTTGAGTCTGTGATCAGATACAACATTGGCTACAAAACAAAATGTATTCATGTTCCAGAATATTTGATCAACCTAGAGTATCCAAAACCAATGGAAGAAAGAGTATATCTTAGAGAATGAGTTTTCTTATGAAAATCCAGTAACGAAAGTGGTTTATTTTGTCAGCTTTAACATATCAGCCAAAAAAACCACATATTTATATTATCCCACTGGTTTACCATCACATAATATCTGGCATGGACTTGGCATGCCCTAGCTTTTTATATTCAGTTATTGTAATTATATTCCTTTCTCCTCTGAATCAATGGCATATTAGAATGTTTACTGAGTGGCTAAAGTATGTACAGATTTTTTTAAGTTTTATGTAGAAACACATAACATAGCTGTAAACAAAACCTGTCCATATCTAGCTAGCTAAATGGATTAAGCTCTAAATCATTTAATCTCTAAAGCTTTGGGAAGTTAAGTAGTGTAGAGGGGGAGAGTACCTCCCATGAAAATCTTAGCCGAACTGAGTGGGGGGAAAAAAATGCTCAATTAAAGCTGATTACCAAACAGCTCAGTTGTACACATTTATACTGTAAGTATTTCGGTTAATACCCCTCAGTAAAGGCAGACATAGACTACAAATATTTTAAGTTATTTTCAGTTTCAGTTTCATTCTACTGTCACAAGATATTTTCCACCATTCAGATTGATATAAACTAAATTAAATGGTTAAGCTTTTCAGCACATGAGATGGAATATTAATATAAATTCACTTTGCTGTGAATTTAGACTACCCGAGTGAAATCACTGATAATAAGCGTTGCTTATTTCTCTGCAGGCCAAACAAATACATCATTTCCATTACTGTATTTGAAAGATATGTTAAGAACTCTATTATAATCAGTGACACAAAGGGAAGGAGATCTGTGACAATGAAGACTTGAAAATATATCATATCCAACCTTCATGCAATAAAAAATTTGTATAAAGATTAGTTTTACTGAGCTGAATGTCTCAATGAAAGTAACCCAGCGATGAAAAAGTGTGATAGATCATAGTACATTATATTGACTTCAGTGTTTACAACAGCCAATAAGTGGTCTCTGAACATTTATGATTATGCTTTACAGCATTCCACATGCTCTTTCTGGAAGCCCTCATGAAGTTCATGGTGTTAGAATCCCAACAGGAGATCCAAATAGTTTCCTGCTTGCTCCTGAAGCCTATGGAGGCTTCTTATGCACTAGTAAATGGTGTATTTTATAATAATTAAGAAACATTAGGTGTTCAATTATAAAAATATGGTGTAGATGAGCACTGTATTCGTCCACAAGATAAACATGTCAAGGGCAATTGCAGGACGATGAAAAACGTAACAGAAATCTGGTGTATCTGCTTTGCATTAAACATCATAAATTTCCTTTCTCTAGTTGTATTTTTTATCTCATTGATAGGCTCAACAAACAAACAAATGAAAATCCACTAAAATAAACAAAACATCCAAAAAAACTTAAACACAAAACTGCAATAGCAAAAACAAAAATGCACCTATGTTTCCAGGAGAACAGAGCTTATCATAACCATCACGTATGTTCTAAGCAAATGAACCCAGATGTCTGGAAGAGTTCTGTACCTATTACTTGCTTTGGACATGTATATCCTACATAAACAGGTAAATGGAGTAGAGAAAGACAGGTATAAATGAATATTATATGAAAGCTTTTCACAGAGAGAAAGTTTTTGCCCATCATAAACAGGAAACTTTTCCCTTTCACAAATTGTTTCACTTTTATTCCCAATGCTACTGACCGTCCTGACACAAGGAAAATGTTTTCAGTTTAGAACCCTGACATTTTTTTAATCAAAAAATTAAGCGGTATGTATCATTTCCCTTGCAACTCAGTAACTGGAAGAAATTACAATCCCGGAATAATAGTATAAAATCACAACAGTATAAAATTCTAATCAGTAATAGAATTATGCAATAATGAGGCTGTTAGGTTGTGGGTTTGCCTCCCAAAAGATTTATTAAACACTCATCACTCTACTGGATGATGTAATAGAGTAAGTCTGTGTTAGTCAATGAGGGGAATTTAGGCCTACAATGTCAAATAAAAACAGAGTCTGTATGAGAAGAATTGTGGAAATATTCCACTGTGTGGTCTTGAAGAGTTCCACGATGGCATGAGGAGAAAAGTTGCCCTTTTTAAAATTTTTAGAACAGATGCAGCTCATACACAAGCTTTGAGTACAGTATCTAGGCTAAGCTCCATGGAAGAGATGAAAAGGCAAGGCCTTACACATGGTTGAAGGCTCAGAGATTCCTTACACTGGCAGCAATGCTTTCATTCCATCATTTGCACTGCTTGAACTACACAAGTCTAGTTAGGCTGCTCAGAAAAGATGGAAAAAAAAGGCATCATGTCTTCTCTTTGTCAGTACATTGATAAAGGATTATAGACAATCTTCCCTTGTTCCACAGATCCCTGCCTTCTGTTGCAAGACAGTGCCTGTTTGTTAATGCAGACCTTCTGCAAAGTTCTTTCTATGCTTTGACCAGGGCTGAAGAAGGGGCAGCTAATCACATCTAGCCTCAGGCGTGGAGTGGCAGGACAGCTAGTCAGCTTCAGTCCCCTGGCAAAGAGCTTGCTACGCTTTTATTTGTTACTTCTATATACAAAGGGACTTCAATTAGCTATCTGCTGTCTGAGACAAAAGAGCCTTTATAAGCCTCAAAATAGCCTACAAATAGTGCTTCTGTTCCTTCACTGATATGTGGGACTCTCCCTCCCATGGGATATACATCAGCTATTGTGATATTCCAGAGAGCTGTATCTGGGTTCTATCTGGAGCAGCCCTATTTTTTGAGGGGTATTTATAAAACTAGCCAATTTATAGACCACTAGCCAATTTATAGACTACTTAGGTTCATCTCAAGAAACAAGGTGTCTTTCAAAGAAAATTCAGAATTAACTCCGTGGGTGCTGTATTACTTTCAAGCTATGTAAAGTGAAGAAAAGGGCAATGAAACTATGGCAGCAAGTGATCACTGGAGCAGCAGTGCTGACACAAAATTGACTGCATGCACACAGACTGAGGGAGGTTAAATTTACACCTGTTTGATAAAGAACAAGGCTCTGAAAAGAAATCCTACAGGCAGGACATCTCCAATAAATGTACAGGGAGAATGAAGAGTTAGGGCATAGCTAATGTAAGGGAGACAGATACATAACACTACTTCACTGACTTTCCCTAGCAAAGTGGTTTTGCCTGGAAAGAAAATAAAGATTTCTAGGGATAACAGAGCTCCATTTTATAAGGCTTTATTAAAGACAATGTCCTTCAGTAAACAGGTTAAAAATCAGATGCATTCAAGATACTAGATACACAGTTTACAAGAATAACTTAAAGAAGAGAGAATTTTATCACTTTTTAAACTTACGGACTGGATGCCATTGCAATTCTTGACTACAGGATACACAAAACCATGTATTTTTCTTTTAAAATATATACTTTCGTGCTTTTCTAAAAGCACAACAGAATCCCTTGATATGGTAAGTGCTAATTACACAGAACGCTATTCTCCACAAGGAAACAGGGAGGAAATAAAACAGTAATATGTCTAGATAACTGGCAACCAGGTTACAGCATCCTCACTGGTAATTTAAAAAGCAGATAAACAGCAAAGTTGAGATGCATAACAAAGCAATTTTGAATTCAAGGGTGATCTGAACTGAGACAAAAGTGGCAATATCTTAATGGCAAAAATCAAGATGCCAGAGTCCATGACTCAAAAGGCCTCTACCTGTTGAAAATTTCTGAAGAAGTCAGTATATTTCCCAACTTTTACCAAAACAAAGACCATGTAAGCATTTAAAAGAAGAGCTAGGCTGCAAGGGAAAGTACTAAAAATCAAGGCTATTAAGAACTCTTGTAAAGTACACACTGTTAGAGTCACCTTTGTGGTATGTGCATTAAAGCAGTCTCAACCACAGGAACAGCTGTTTCTGTTCCCTTCAGATTCTTGGCCTCTTCAACACACAAAACATAACGCTCTTGCTCTGGGCATGAATTAGGGATTGGTAGCAGAAATAAGAGCACTTCTTGCAGAAGAAATCAGAAGACACAGAAGCAAGTAGGTACTTACTGTAGATAGAGGCAATAACTATAGGAGAAGCAAAGGGAAAAGAGAAAATTTTTTAAAATTTAAAGTATGATTCTAACTTGCCTCTGACAATAGACATTTCTGTACTCTGATGGGAAAGTCACCCAATTAACATTTCTGAGAAATGCTTGCTAACAGGTCTTTTTTAACTGCATGTTTTCTAGCTGACCCATTTCATACACCTTTAATGTTTAACTAACAACTAACACCTTTAATGTCAAAGTACCTTACGTTTACAGCTAAAACCAAAGCTGCATGGAGATGAGCACTTAACGTGCAGCATTCAGTACACCTGAGCCTCATTTTGAAACAAGCACTCAAAGGAAGAATTGCCTCCTTTTCTAATAATTAGAATAATTATTTTCAGTGTTCCATTAACTGAGTATCTAAAACCAGCATTTGAGAGATGACAGCATTTAGAATTAAGCAGAGAATCAAAATAGAGAAATACATTGAAAGCCAAATATTTTTCCAGGGCAAGTCCTAACTCTTAACAACATTAATGGAAACCATTTAACAACAAAGTGTTCAGAAGATTTTTGGGGGGTTCGAGTGCTGAAGAGCTAGCCAGAGTAACGACACATACACCAATACGATTAAGCATCGTTCTCCGCTTTATTGTTCAACTATGCCAACTTATATCTACTTTTGCAAAGATTCACGCCCAGTCCCTCTAGACAGCCTCTAATCCGCGGGGGAGCCGACCAGTGTATTGCTTTGCCAAGGACTTTCAGGGCTGCCTGCAGCCAGGTGCTTTCCAGGCCTGCCTGCAGCCAGGGGCCTGTTCAGGGGTTTTTCCTCAGCAACCCTGGGTTGTCCAATTTTTCCAGGGGTATCATATGCCCCTGTTCCACAAGGAATCCCTCTACAGTAGATCAACCTATAACTGATTTGCTGAAGTTGTCCTCAGGAGGCTATTTGCCACTAATTATTTAGAAGTAGGGAGAACCATAAAAAGATGTCTTGAACCGGGTAGAAGATTCTTCTATAGCTAAAGATAACTTTATTCTGTGTTGATGTTATTTGCTTTTCACTATTAAGTGAGGCAAATTAAACATAAAGGGTTTTTTTTAAGTTAAAACCGTAACAATAACTATTATTGCATCAAAACCCATTATCACATTTATTGAAATCTCTACTATCAAGATCCTCCTGGAGAAGACAGTCATAGCCTAAGTAGTAAAACTATATATAATATACATGAATTTTCATTTGAACATCATGGAATGCATAAAATGAATGCCCGTGATTTTTATTCAGGTTTTAAATACGTTAGCTGGCTTCCTGCTATGTCCAGCACTTTCTGATACAGTGCAGAAATACTTTTTTCTTTTAAATCTTAGTGTTTTCAAATAATTTTGCACAAAAAAGGTGACAGGTAACAGTAGCTTAGCTGCTATTTTTAGTAGCAAAAAGTTAAGGCCTCAAAAATAATCGTTTATTATAAAAAATCATAGCTAGATCGTATTAAATCTTTAAATATGTAATCATCTACTACCAACTGCTTTTCTGTGTGCATTTACAAACTGTATCATGGCAAAAAAGCCCTCCAGAATATCCATTCCTCTGGTTAAGGATCTCCTTGACTTGAGCATAGCTACTGTCAAGCTGTATTGTCAGCTTCACTTGCCTGGAAAGATGGCAACATGGATATCACCCCTCTTTCCTCAGATGGAGACAAAACCTGCTTAAAATCACAAAGAACTCAAGTCTCCTGATAGTACTATTCTGACATCCTCAAATACTAGCAGAGACACTGTGGAACGTTGAAACCATGCAAACTGATAGAACAAGAGAAGGATAGCCTCAAACACTGAGCTGTATTTCATCTTATTTCTGTGATGCAGCTGCCTAATTGCTCCACAGTGAATTTGCACAATGAATGTGAACATGGGACTCCCTGTTGGCAGTTAAAATCTGGAAGGCATTAAATATTTCTTGGACAATTCTTCATTATTCACTTCTTTTTGGTGTGATTAAAATAGGACTGCTAAAATCCATTTCTCTGACTTACACATCTAAATTCATTGTGTATATGTCCTATTTATAAACCACTGTTGTCTTAATTGCCTTCATCCACAGTTCATTTTCACATTATTTAGGAAATAGGGGTACCTTACCAGGAATGGTTCTGTACAGCTCAGATGGGCTGCTGATCTTTTGGCTGGAGGGAATCTGCTGATGACATAGTGGAGGTGCTGTACCTAGGAAAGAGGGAAAAGTGCAATAACAGCTCTTCAGTAACAGCTAAAATGTCAAAAGTGCTATTTAAATAAATAAATAAATAGGTAGGTAGAGACAGACATCTTCTTACCATATGTCATCTCTGGTGACAGGGAAAAAGCTGATGTGAATGTGACAGCTTCATTTCCATTTTTTATTGCGGAGAAGATTCCCCCATCTATTTCATCTTGGTAATGTACGACAACCATCTAAGAAAAGGCACAAAGAAGCAAAATTACGGTGTGATAATTCTCACTTAAGCCTATGACACAGTGGGGCATTCTTCATCAAATTACATAAGGTTTCTGTAATCAGATATAATGTGATCTACTGTTCTGGCAGAGAGATCTTGGAACACTGAAAACATGCAAACACAGAATAGACAAGAGCATTTAAACATTGAATTGCATTTTTGAGATAACTGCAGTTATTTGTTCTTATTGCCATGATGCAACTGCCCAATTGCTTCACATTAATTTTGGACACACAACATAAGACTTCCTACTGGCCACTTGCTTCAGTATTTAGTGAAAAATTCTTGATTGTTTACCTCCTTCGTTTTCCCTACAGCAACTGGTGATCCTGGAATTACAGCCTGGTGAGTAGCAGGAGACTTCATCCATCCACACCTGTTATATGATGGCTCCCCAGGAACATCATTGTCATACTGCCCAACACTTAACTTTCTGAGCCTTTTCCCTGTTGCATCATCATCTTGCATACCTGTTGCTGAAAACAAACATGCAAGGTGAGTAAGAAACTTTTTTCTTTCAGTTAAAACTGTTAAAACAAACTTCACTATTGTGTCTGTAGTGATTATAATCAAGAATGTTCAAACTGTTTTACAAACCCACATAGGTGGGGAAAAAATATCACTTGTAGTTAGCTTTGCTGACACCAGTGGGAAAATATTCGCAGTCAGCTTGTTTTAGAGGAGTCAGTCAAGCAGCATGTTTCTTCTGATGCTCATTTTCGAAGCGATCACCCCCAGTGCCATTGGAAGAGCAAGCCAGCAGGGGCCACTACGGGCACTCCAATGGGAAGCCTCTCTTGCCGTTTCTGACACACACAGTGGTGCTTGGCAGAAAAAACATTGCTGCTGTCCAGGACTGCATTCCCTCCTCACCTCTCACCCCTCCTCCCTCCCTCCCTCCCTCTCCCCCCTCCGCCCAAGCAGTTTATTTTTAGCTAAAACAGACCCTGGCCCTTATAAACTCAGTTCACTGTACACCTTTTGTGACACGTAGCAATCACACTTAATCACAAAAATTAGGTATTAGTTACACACGGAAGCTGTAATCGTTTTGAGGAACAGCACAGAAAAGTAAGCTAAACCAGCAGAACGATCCAGTATATTCAAGGATATAAAGCAGCATTTGTTTCCAAAGATGTTATTGAGAGCATGTCACTAGATGCAGTTATGATTAGCAGGATTTTGTATACACGGTCATTCACTCCAAACAGCAGGGGCGTCCAGATTACTCCTGCAACAAGGCTTTTGCCACCCTTCTTAAGTCAACAGTAAGGATCCATAGAACTTACTGAGTAGTCACAAAAACAATCACATGCATAGCAACTTTTCAAATATTCCTCTATAGTCTTCATATGCAAAATGGTCTTTGAGGATTAGCTATTTCTCTTAAAAGAGCTCAGTATTCCCACAAGAACTTACTTTAATTGCTTGGTGTCATTTAAACCTTTACAATCATTTCCAACTGTATGTGTTGTTGAAGCACATCTCCTACACACCCTGATCGTGGAGCCATAACACTAGGAGTCCAAAGTGTGTACTTCATCTAAACCACCAGGAGGGCTGAATCAGTAACTTGGGTAGAGAAAGACAATAGCATACACCTTTCACACACATCGATTTCCTAAGCTGAAGTAGCTGATAGAAGCTAAGGTGTAAAATCCAGCATACAGCATAAGAGTCTGTGTTACAGACATTTCACCTTGATTACACCACACAATTATAGAGCATCAATGCACAAATAAGTTTCTGTATAGGAGAACAGTTTTTATTCAAGCTTGAAACAGAGACAGGGATTTTAGACTAAAATCTATGGTACTTAAGCGATTCTGCATTGACATACGTATGTATCAAGCTGAGTAACTTGCTGGCAAGAAATGGCTTATCCTAAAAATATTAATAAATCTCTTGTTAAACTACAGAATTCGACACTTCCAAAAAATCCATCTCTGCTAGCATCAGTGTGATAATAACTACTACTGAAGCAAATAAATACATAAGTAAAACCCTGTTAGTAATTTTTGAAAATTCTACCAATAGGGTTAAATCTCAGGGTCCAAATACAACCAGTTATTAATTTTATCAAGTCAATATTTATAAACCTAGCACGTTTTTAAAAAGTCACAACTGAGATTCTGTTTTTATGGTACAACTTTGAAAACTAAAATACTTTTTAAGCACCTATATTTAACTCTTTTTCTCTTGACTTAAATCTTTATGTGTGGTCTCTCATTTCTGGAAAGAATATCTGCTGAAGACACTGTGAGGAAACTAGATTCATCACTCAAGCCAGAAAAGGACATGAAATCACAAATATCTTCCAAACCTCTTACATGATACTAAAAAGTCATGGTGAATTCTACTGAAATTGGAAACACTTAAGAATGTAGACTGAGTTCATACTATTCCAGCATTTACCAACTTTTTGCATTGGATTTCTTTTTTTATTTTTAATTTCTGTAAAGAAAAATGAGTGGGAATCACTGCAGAATCTCAGACCACCTGAGACCAGACACTCCCAAGCCCCACCACTTCTCCACAGGAGGCAGTGGGAACCAGGAACAGCGCATAAGAGTTTCACTCCACTTGTAACCAAGTTACAAAGGTATAGACAATTTATTTCAGAATATTTCTCTTAGTTAACATGGCCTTGTAGATTACTTTATGATAGAGAATATCTGTGTTTTGGAATGGGTCAAAAGAGACCTTTAAAATTTACTGCAATTTTGCTTGTCACACTAATGATAGGATTTCATCATCAATAGTATTGATACACTCATAAAGCTTGTAATTTCTACAAAGTTAATGTAGTCGTCAGAAAGCTACAAACAGGTCTCTCATTTTTCAGAGATTTTAGAGACTCTCTTATTTTCCTTAAATAAACTGGAAGTGCTTTACATGCCAAATTACCAGCAGATGGTGGACAACAGAGGGGAGAAGTTGAGCTGATGTATTTCAATAAAGCTTAAAGCAAATAACTCAAATCTAAGAGATTAAAATTAAGTGGCGTGAGCAAAAAATTACTTCTACTTAATTCATTAGTTTCAAAAATGTACTTCAAAGCTGCTTCATTTAATGCAAGAGATGTTTTAGACTTACTTACTTAAAAGGCACCTTTTACAGTGTAATATGTCAGTTGCCAAGACTCCTAGAAGTTACAAAATTCACTTTTGTTCTTATAATTTAGCGTAAAGTTTTGACAGAGCTTCATAAATATCCCAGGAACATATATTCGTCTCTTTGAAAACATTTTGTATACTCTCATTTCTCCTTTCCCATGTGAAAAGTAATTTTTCCCTATGAAAGTGTTGGGGTTTTAGGAGTTCTCCTAGTTTTTTTCTGTTAAAGGAATTTCCCCCCCATACTGTTGCTAAGAGGACAAATTGCTGGGTACTTCAGGAAAACAAAGAGCTACCCACTGGCGGTGGGGTGCACCTGGCTACTCTTTTGTTTCACCTGGGTATGTGGGCAGTTCGGTCCCCGAACGCCAGAGAGGGAAGCTGTTTTTTCGTTGGCTGTTTTTTTCCTTCTGCAGAGAAAGACCCCAGGATCCCCGGCCCACCTTCCCTGCCCCGCCGGAGGCCAGGCCATGGCCACCCTGCCCCACCGCTGCTTCGAGCCTTTGCTACGCTGTAGCCCTGCCCGACCTGCCTAGACCTCCGGGGGGTTCTCCGTTTGGATACACCTCGTCTGCCATCCAGGAATTGTGCTCGTCCCTGCTGTTCCAGCCTGCTGTTCCAGCCTGCTGTTCCTGAGGGTCTGGCCGGACACCGGGATTGGCTGCCCAGGGGGTTTGTGAAGCCTTTGTTCCGTCCCTTCCTGGGATCCCAGGCCACCAGTGCCACGTTCTCCCCGAGCTCGCTCCAGAGCGCCCCCTGCAGCCGCGGGGGAACCATCGCACCTGCCCTGCTCACCGGGAGCCACCAGCGCCCCTGCCGGCTGCGAGCGGAACTGCACCCGAGGGGAAAGGGCCTGACAGCCGAGAAGGCTGGGACTGGGTTTGTGATTGTTTGCTGTTACTGCCATAGTTATTGTTGTTTGACTGGTTATACACATAGAGATATATGATAGTAAAGAACTGTTATTCCTATTTTCCACATCTTTGCCTAAAAGCCCCTTGATTTCAAAATTATAATAACTCGGAGGGAAGGGGGGTTGCATCTGCCTTCCTTAGCAGACACCTGTCTTTCAAACCAAGACAGAAAGTAATTTTGTTTTCCCCCATGAACAAATAATAACATCCCAACAGATGGGCATCAGAACAACATCAGGCACTTATCTTGTTAGATAGTTATCACCATGCAAAAGCTACAGCTAACAGAAGCATGGCCAGTGATTAAAGGTTAATCGTTGTTTGGTTTCTTTAACTGCTTAGTTTTCCTCAACTCCTATTGAGAGGTATTTATAACTATTAGAAAGAAAACAATACTAAGCTTAAAATCTTGTCTCCAGCAGCTTGTCAATAACAGTGCTGTATCTCATATATTAGCAGTTGCCCCAGCTATACTTCAAACACAGTTATGTTGATTCTTCATCTGTTAGACACACTTTTATTTACTGAGTGCATGAGGCACACCATAAAGAAAGTCCATATTTCCTTTCAGTTACCCCGGCAACTAGCAAGAGGATGCTTGCATATTTCCATTTGATTCACCCAGTTTGTGGTGGGCTAGCCTCAAAACCAGCTTTACTTGAGAGCAGGGCAAGCACAGCATACATGGTAGAACTCTGTGAAAAACTTTTCTTGTGGAGGTAGAAAGAGAAACTGGGCTGATAGCCTTTCTACCCCTCATGGAAGTCCTTATCATTTGTAAAATAGAACTATCAGTCTTTTCCAAAGCCAAGCATTGTCTATTGAAGACCTCCCCTTAACTTCTACCTAGTTTGTATCACAGCCAACTGTGCAAACCACAGTCAAACTGGTAACCCATTACAACAGATAATTACAAAATAAAGTTCAAAAGAAATATGAAAGTTTCAACATTTTGTTGTTTGCTACACCATAAGGGGCTCTAAATCACATGACTTTGAGCATGCAGAGGTACAGTTTTAATGATCTGAATACTACTGGAGGCCACCCAACTGTCCTTCCATATCTCTGCGTTGTTTTTCTTGATAGAGGGGTTGGGGTTTTTTTGCTTTTTAAACAAAGCAATATGTTACAGAAAATATTTTAAAACCCCTATAAATAAACTCATTCAAACTGCTTGAATGACATGGGGAGATGGTGTCACCCCTCAGCCTCCTTCTCTCTGAACTAGAAAAACCCAGTGTCCTCAGCCACTCTGCACAGGACATGCCTTCCAGCCCTGTCTCTGAACACATTCAAGCACCTTCACATCCTTTTTAAATGGTAGGGCCCAGAACTGCACACAGTACTCAACACGAGGTCACACCAACACTAAATACACCTTATAAGGCAGGTTTATTTGGCAATACTTCCTTCAATCAATGGCAGCACAATTTACACATGATATCAAATCACCAAGAATTAACTTAAAACTGGAGTCATTAACTGTAGATTTTTCATATTTAAATGTAAGATGAAGCACATTTCCATTTACAGTATCTTTTGGAAATTAGCAAATATTTACATCAGCTTCAAAGTTTTAAGAAAATGTGTTAGATTGTTAGACTTTATTAATAATTTTCTAATGAAAGGACTGATCAAAGCTTGTGTATAGGTGACATTCTGTTTTTCTAAATCAAAAGGTGCTATCAAGCTTTGACCCTAATACTATTAACTGGAATTTCACACTGACCTTAGAAAGTACTGGAAATTTGGAAAGAAAGAATTGCTGCCATCAAAAGGAAAGAAATTGATTATTCAGTTTTTACAAGACACTTATTTTAAAAATTCTTTACTGAAATTATCCAACTGGTTGCAAACATGATTCCTTGTTATAGCACTGAAATATAAATGTCTGAACTTGTAAAACTGATTTTAACCACTTGAATTTCTATCATCCATACTTGAGCAACAGTTAAGACCATTTTCTCTGAATAGAGCTTAAGTAATGTTAACTATATTGTTTCACAGGCAGCTTCTCACTTACTTAACTTCATTTATTGCCTAGCAGGAATTTTGGAATGTGCAGTTCATTTCAATTCTAACCCTTTCACAAGAGACAAAAGAAAACATCTATACATTCAAGAAAATCTGACAAGCTTTTAGGTGGTTTAAGAAAATGACATATTGTTTGAAGAAACAAAAGGAAAATTTACTAGGATGTATGCTTAATCAACCAATCAGTACAACTTAACAGACTCTGCAGATATACAAGCTGGAAATCATTCTGTGTACAAGCATATTACACACAGAGAGGAAAAGTGCTTGCACTTCAAGTGAGCTTCTTACCACAGCTCCAACTGGTGTGGAAAACTAGCATGAGATAAGAAGCTCTCTACCAGTTCTACCCACAGATCAATAAAATGCAGGGCTCTGTTGTGAAAGGTACAGTGAAAATTTCCACAAAGCTGTTTTTCCAGTGCCCCTTTCACAGACCTCAGCAGAAGTCAAGAAAGCTGAAATAACACTGAGGAGAACTGTGTTAACATTGCAGAAATTCCAGATGCCAATGCCTAAACAGCAGTTTAAAAAGACCTATCAATTACTGTGAAACAAGGTGATTCAATCAACATGAGGCTTAAGAATGCAACAAGGAAAAAATAAGTCCATTAGTTAACTTCTAACAGAGGACCCTTCAGGGACTATCCCACATACTAAAAAATGTTATCAACAACATTATACAAACCAAAAGTGATCTACGTCTCTGCCACCATTTATCTTCTACAAAGTTTAAGATTTTTAAAGAAGGCATATAATGATCAAGCTTTTGAGACAGCTTTACACTTAAACCATAGCAAATCTATTTTAAGAATTTAGAATCAGCTTTACAATCACTATTACATACTGAAAGAAAAAATATCTTCAAAGATAGCAAGACAAAACTTGAGCTAAACATTGCTGTGGTGGAAAAAGGATAAGCAAATATATACCCAGTTGAAGCAAAATCACAGAATATTCTGAGTTGAAAGAGACCCACCAGGATCACTGAGTCCAAATCTTAAGTGTATGGCGATTGAACCCATGACCTTGGTGGATTTGTGATGCAAGTACTAAATAAGAATCTTGATATGCTCAAACTTTCAGATTCCCAGAGCTATAGGAACACTGTTTCAAAGGGATTAACTAGAACAAAAGCGTGTGATACATTCAATGCCTTAACCTTTCTAAAATGTAACACAAAGTGCTGCTAAAGTCAGAAAATCCCTTCATTCTTGAAAAAATACCCAATAATTAGCAATGATTAACAAGCAAACTATTGTTTTTACCCCAATTTTTAACAGTTATTAGACTAGCTGTTAAACTCCTTATAACCAATTAGTCTAACAAGCAAATGAAAAGGTCTAAACTCTACCCCAAATTCAAGTAGACCATTACACATAGGACACAGCAGCTCTGCAGGTCTGTCATCTTACTTTCATAGCCCATTATATTATGCTAAGAATGGGGAGAAAGCCGGGTGCAAAATACAAACTGGTATCTCCTTAGAGAGAGTTCATAATGATGGTACACTCAGGCCCACATGCTGAAAATTACAGGACTGATAAAAATCTGTGGAGTAAGTACATGACATAAATTAAAAATTACTGTGCTGCTAAATGTAACTGAAATACAAATTTTAACTGTAGCTTTTAAAATAACTATTTATTTAATTTAGTTTAAAAATCGAATCTAGTTAAAACTCCAGTTATAATCCAGAACTTCAAATTTTACGTTTAATTTAGCTAAAAACTCAAATTTGCTCTTAACCACTGTAAAATTAACTCCCAAGTCAAGCACCAAAATGTTCCTATCCAACGGAAACTACAACAGGTTTTGTAGTGTAGTGTACACACAAATAAGGCAGGTGACAAGTTGGACAAGCTTTGTTTTTCTCTCACTTCAAAACTTATTTCAGAGGGACTGTGCTTACCCACAGAATAGCACAGTAAATGGGAATATCTGTAATGGTTCAATGCTTTTAAAAAATATTATTTAATAAAGTATGCAAAAAGGATTTCTTCCCCTCTCCTTTGTCTGCAGAGACACTGTAGTATAATTTATGATACTGTATCTTGGACCATGTCTGAAGGTTTATTTTTGATAGAGGAAAGATCTCTGAAGGTATTTCAGACATATAACCAGATGCTAAGCCACCTCAGTTTTATTCATTTCGCAATATTTTTTTGAGAGGGAGACTTTGTTTAATGCTCAGTTCTGTGTTGTGTTGAGAAACTATATAAATTCCAAGTAAAATGTAAGGCTGTATGAATTGTGTATCTGTGTTGCTCTTACAGTAGGTAGGCTAGGGAAGTTTTGAGATGATAACTTCAAACACCATAACTCATGCATGAAGAAGAATTAGAATTACCTGAGAGCAACAATAGAATTTCAACCTTACGGAAAACACAGTCTCTCTCTTCCTTATGCTGGCAAATTTAGACAGAAATGCATCTCTCGGTCACAGTAATTGAAACAGGCTGCCCCAAATATTGAATGCATGTGTTTCTGTGTTCTGCCTTAGCTTGATCACATAATTCCTCACCTGCATCTAATATTTTTCTAAAGATGCAAATTGTAACATTTTAACAGTGAAAAGGTGGGGTGCACAGATGAGACATGGTTTACAATGATGGTAGGCTATAATGAAAATGGGTAAAAACCTTTCCATTGTCCACATTTATTAGCAGATTCTTGCTTTTACAGTTTTGTAGGTGGAAGCAAAACATTGATTTAGCTTTCCTTCTTTACAAATAAGCATAAGCCATGTGGTAAAAGACAGCCAATTTGAGAAAATAAGTCTTACAAATATCTTTAACAGTAGACTGAGGTCATGTGTTACTAGGCATAAAAGAATACACAGAGAATGAAGTAAATGGGGAACATAAGGCTGCAGAGAAAAGCTTATATACACATCGAAATTTCTTCATGCTACAAACTTCCTGTCATTTAAAATTAAGCACTATTGCAGCACTGTGTTACTAGTAAATGGCAGCTTCATTTACTACCGGAAACTCATCTCTCCATAACTCAGCTCATGTAAAAGATAAAAACTGGAAAAATCTTAATGAACAGTGCAATGATTCACCTCTGCTAAGCAACACATATAACACCGAAGGAGAGAAGAGGTCATCAGCCATTGTTCTACATGGTTCATAAAGATACATCCTAGCAAAAAGAAATTCAATGATCCAAAAATGCTAAGCACTTAACCCAAGACGTCATTTCAGACAGAACCCAGAACTCTGCTGCATGGGCAGTCAGTAGTTTGTGCCATGTTGACCTATGCTAAGGATATATGTGTATAAAAACATCTAGGAAGAAGCATGAAAGGAGAGGTAGTTGCCTATCTGTGCAGAATCAGTGCACAGTGCAGAATCATATGAGCAAACAGAAGCAAGAATGCACCATAATGTACATCCCAGCTGACACACACACATTTCATTCTTATGCACATTCTTCCAGCTTTGCAGGGCACTGGAAACATGCACATGACATTTAAGGCATATATTTTCTGCACACTCATGCAGGAAACCAGATAATTCCACCATCCTCATGTAACACAACCCTCAAGTTAGATGCACACACACCATGCATCACATTGATCCCATTCACCTCCAGCACTATTTGTTCCTGCTCACACAGAATCTCTCATTCATCCAATCAACCTCACTCAAACCATTCAGTCCTGATCTGCCAACTCTCTTTATCACAGGCCAATTCTTTCTATTAATATACTTGTTAGGTCAAGGACTGCTTAAGTCACAGAGTATAAAGCTCCCTCTAAAACCTGACTCTGTAAGATCAGCCATTGTGAGCAACTTGTGTTGTTTTGGTTATCCATTATTAATGGATAATATAATATATATAATATATTATATATAATAATAATAATCTAATAATTATTATTATTCTAAAGCCATAATAATTATTTTTAAAATCTTGTTTAATTAAGAGCTATTCTAATGTTCCTGACTACTAAAGTCTTTCCTCTCTGTCTTAGGTTACAGTGCAAGATGTAACCAAAAGTATGTATTCTATCACCATCTTCATAAGCTGTTAAAACCAGGTGAGGCAGTGTTCTTTATGTCTTCCATGACACATCCCTGATAACTCCCTCCTGGGGATGCCTTCTGTTAATGGGCTATCAAGTCTCACTGCATGACTCGTAAAACTACATCATCCCACTGTGATATGCTCCACCCATGGGGAGGAACCAAGCATTCCTACCTGGATATAATCTGAGGTTTGGAACACCACAGGCAGCCTTACCTACTGGATTCCCAGAGGACAAGAGATACATAACCACACTGGACCTTCAGAGGAAGATTCTACGGGATCACCACTTCAACAGAACCACATCTGTCACTTTAACAGGACTGCAGCCACCATTTGATCGGACTGATACCACCACCCTGACTGACAGAGTGTCAGATTGTGCTCTGACTCTGTCCGTGTTTCTGTATTATTGCATTTATTTTAAATTTCCTATTGAATTGTAGTTCTGACTTGGAATCTCTCACTGGTTTGCTTTCAAACTAGTACACTCTCTCATACTATGCCCTGATACCTCCTCTCAAATATCCAGGATTTTAAATGCTGTCTATATATATATATATTTGATTCCCTTAAATATAGAAATTCCATAATTTAATTATTTAAAACAAATCCTCTTCCAGATCATTCCCCAAGTACAATTATTTTCACTGGTCTTTATTTACCTGACATTAAAAATGGAAGGGAAATTACAGTGACTCCTACTTCCTTTGGGAGATGACCAGAATCTGTGAGAAAATTTCAAGTATCTCTTTTTAGCTTCATATATTTAAACACAGAAGTGTAAAAGGTGGCTTATTCTAAATGATCTCTTTATTCCCTTCACTGTTGCAGTGGGGATACTGCAACATGCATATATCAAACCAGGAGTCCCGTGGAAAGGAAATATATACGGACAGACAGATTCTTGCTAGCTGTTTCAGAGAGATGTTTATTTCTCCAGCCGCATGGCCGGAGCTCTGCCGAGGAGCTGTTTCAGTCATGGGACCAAGGGTCCTCCTGCCCGCACAGGGAACACAAACCAACCAATGGGAACGAGGCTGAGCAGGGACAGGGAAACCCCGTGTCTCAGGGCCCCTCTCCCAGGGCTCCATGGCAGGGGAGGGATCCCAACACCTCACCCGTTTTATTTTAATAAAAGGAGCATGAAAACAACTGGATAAACATAACAAGAACAGTTTCAAGACAAAACAAGCCACCCTCCTGAGTCTTTAAATGTCCAGTCAGATTCTGTGGAACATCTTAGGGCTGACAGAAGGGAGACAGAACTCTCTGAGCATGCTTTGTGGGGAAACTGAGGCAGGAGAGGGTTTAACTTCTTCCCTCCCCCTTTTCATCCCCCACTCGGCATTGGAAAGCAATTTTTGGGGAAACAATTGGCAAAAGCATGGTTTTGTGAGGGAAACCATGGATGAAAAAACGGACTGGGAATACACTGGGGGTAATAGGACATAGGGTAAAAGGGAAAGGTGGGATTAGGAAAGGGAGACTGTAGGGGGGGCTTACAATGTCTAACATGACTACGATTTTTTGCATATATACTGCCTTTTACAGGAACACCATCAGGCCCAGTGACCTGCGATGCTTGTAATCCTTTTCTACCTTGTATAATTTTGAATTCCACCACCTCTCCATCTCCCAAGCTTGGGATGCATTTTTCAGGGTTATTCTTTTTAATAGCAGTTCTATGCACGAATATGTCTTGCTGGTTGTCACACCTTGTTATAAAACCATAATTTTGCTTAACATTATACCATTTTACTATCCCTAAGATCTTAGTTACTATGATCTTTTCCTTTTTCCAAGTGGCTGCTGTTTTCTGTCTCGCTGCGTCTTTGCTCTCTCCTTCGGTCGCTCCCATGTTGGAATTGTCGGGGCTGCTGGTGCCTGCGCGCTCTTCCCGGGGTCGCGTTCGGGGCTGCGTGGGCCGGGCCGCGCCGCTCAGTTCTCCGTGCGTCGCCTCCTCTGGTCGCAGCTTCGCTGCCGATGCAGGGCGCTGTACCCGCATCTCGGCCGGGCCCCCGAGCGACAACCCCCCCGCGCCCTGCTCCAGCGCGCGTCTCGGCTGGGCGCGGCTCCGTTCTACCGCCACCGCCGCCAGGCGCCGCCCGCGCGCCGCCCCTCTCGGCCGGGCGTTCACAGGGCTCGCTCCACCACTCACTGCACAGGACCGGGCGGGCACCGCCGGGTCCCGCTGCTCCCGCCACGCCTCGCTCTGCTGCCAGCACTGCGGCTCACTTGGCTCCGCCCGCACGCGGGAACTGCCTCGCTGCTGCTCGCAGAGGGCTTGGTGCACGTGGCCTGGGCCGCACAGTCCCTGCGCCAGGCTTCCCTTCGCCAAGACACAGCTGACATTGCTCAACACTCTCGGTAATTAAATAATATTCACGAAAATATTCTTCCATTGGCATATATTTTAACTCCAGTATTAACTGTGTCCAAACAGTTTTCCAAAAGCCCTTGGTAATAATTAAATCCCAAGAAACATAGAAAAAGTTCTTAAACAACCATGCCAGGAAGTGTTTCAGTTCTTTTTGAGCTTGAATCAAGCTAAAATTTACAAATCGTTGTTCAAGAATCATTTTAAGTTTAAGATAAATGTCCATATGCGGCTCTGAGAGCCAAGAGTCTTCCCACGGTTCCTCCATAGTTTAGATATGGAACAGCAAAACAAAACCAAGGAGAGGAATCCAAAGTTTCCAGGGTTTACTCACACAAATCAGTCGCTTAGGGATCGGGGATCATTCTGCTCTCAATTCTCCACCATTATGTTGCAGTGGGGATACTGCAACATGCATATATCAAACCAGGCGTCCCGTGGAAAGGAAATATATAGGACAGGCAGATTCTTGATAGCTGTTTCAGAGATGTTTATTTCTCCAGCCGCATGGCTGGAGTTCTGCTGAGGAACTGTTTCAGTCACGGGACCAAGGGTCCTTCTGCCCGCGCAGGGAAACACAAACCAACCAATGGGAACGAGGCTGAGCAGGGGCAGGGAAACGCCGTGTCTGTGCCCTCAGGGCCCCTCTCCCAGGGCTCCATGGCAGGGGAGGGACCCCAACACTTCACTAGATTTACTGTATATAAAGTGAAGAGTTCTCTCCTGTTGGGAAACGGTTAGAGGATCAGGGCCATGGGTCATTGATAGAATTATAGGATCAGTAAAAGAACTGTACAAGCAATAGGCTTGCAAGCAAAGGTTAGTGTGAGAAACTGTCTCCATGAGAAAATCCCTGTGTGAGAAACAGGCCTGAGAAACAAAAAGGGAGTTTTGAAGAGAAGCAGCTGTGCAGATAAGATGTACTGACCAGGAGAGAAGGGAGGGTGAAGTCTGAATTCTTTTAATCATAACATAACTAGTAGAAGCTTGCCAATGTAGTCCAATTAGGTAGAAGCAGAAATGCACTTTGATAAGTTTTAAGCCACTTAACAAGCTGGTATACTATATAAGTGCCTCTGGATTGCTAATAAATGGAGCTTGCTTTTATCAACCATATTGGCTGGACTGCAATTTCTTCCTCCCCCCGCTGGAGTCCACAGACCCTTTTCCAACACTCTCCTGCTGGAAAAATCTCTATCTGTCCATCAGCTAATAATTTGGAAAGATTCAAGAGAATTACAAACTAATGCCACAAAATACATACTGTGTATTGAAAATAAGCAGCGAAGCATCTCACATATATTCATAATGGATTTTTGGACTTCTTCCATGTTCAGTTACCCTCCTAAACACAGAACTGTGATTTCACCTTCTCTACAAGCATCACCATCCTTGATCACATAGGCCTGCCCGTGAACAGACACCACACACTAGTTAGGCCCATTCATCATTGAATGGTTTAGCATATCCTACTGGGCTTGAGCTGAAGCAGCTCATTTGTGTCCAGTGAGGCCATGGGCACATCTTTTGTCATGCTGGCTAATACTGAATTAAATCCTGGAGACACAAGCAAGTCTTTCATTGCACGATGACTGGAGACAAGAAGAGGAAGAAGAAGAGGGAAGGAGAGAAAGGAAGGTAAGGGCGTATGTTTTGCCAGAGAAATTAGACTACATAAAATTTTCAAACATGACAGTTAGACCAGAAAGAGCGTTATTTGTCATAAATTTTAGGTATACCATTAATAATAGGTTTAGTGGACTTAGCCAGAGGCAGACTACTCATCCTTTTGCAAAGCTGCTAGTTCTAGTAGTATTACTTAGGCAACAGAGCCAGCAAGTGTTGCATATTTAATTCCACCAGCTGCAGTCATTTCAGAGTCAGAGACAACAAACAAGCACTGTGACTTATAAATTTTTATACTGAAAACTTTCCGAAAGAGCATGTCTTAAAATATTTTACTGGTAAATACTGCATTATTTGTGAAAACATTGCATAGAAATTTAATGCCAGAATCATTACACTAAATTTGAAGATAAAGTTGTTGGAACTTTTTCTCCTACTTTAAATGGAAATAATAAAAAAAAGTAATATTAAAAACGTACACCACCGATGCCTTCTAAAAATGTGTCAATGTACAAATTCTGGTCCCTTATAACTTAAACTCACAGCAGAAAAAAAAATCCCAACAGATGATCTATAACAGGTAAGAACTTTTTTCAAGCAAAAAGGCAAGTACCTGCAAAACTCACTTATCTTACATCAATTTGATTCCCTATCTTGGATGATTATGTTAAGAAAGCATCAGAAATAATCCCTTGATAATCATTGTCGAAGTTTTAAGTCATGACCTGAGGGTCCTGCTATACCATGTAATGAACACACAGGTGCTAGAAAGAACATTATTTTCAGAAAGTATTACAGCTTACCATGCCAGGAGGGATTCCTGTTTGTGACCTCTAATTTGTCATGGAAGCCAGAACTACGGTTAAGCTCTTCCATGTGTGCATCAAGGCTGGTAAAGCCATTCACTCGATTTCTGTCACTGGTGAGAGTGTTAATGCGGGTTGGGATAGGTTCAAATGTAGGGTCTAACTCCAAGATCAGCCTGTTCAATTTTTCAATGGACTGATCAATATCCAAAGTTGGAGAAGCTGGCAAGTCCCCAGAATTTTGGTCTAGATCCAGGCCATTTATATTCCTCTGAGGCATTGGCCTTGACTTAAAAATGTCAGCACTTGCACGTTCTTCAGGTTCTGCAGCACCCAGCATGCTTCCTAGCCCTCTCTGCACAGCATCTCTGCTGCTAAAGCCACGTGTTGGGGTGCCTGGGACGTGGGACTGGCTCTGGACACTGCCCAAATTCTCCACAGTGTTATGAATGCCAACCCTAATTTCATTCTCTGGGGCAAAACCATACTGGTGAGCAGTGACCATCTGCTGCTGGCATACCCAGGTCTGAGTAGAGTAGTTACTTCGTCCATAGGCTTGTGGATGGGGTAAGACAGAAGGATTCTGTTGCAATTGCTCAGTTGACTTTGGCTCAGTGCTTCCAAATGATCTCTCATAGAGGGAATCCACACCAATTCCCAGGTCTGCAGAAAAAGCATTGTGATGCTCTTCCCCAACATTACTTCCAAAGCCATCTGAAAGAAGTGAGTTCTGACTGCTCTTGTGGCAACTAAAGTTCCCTAGGTGGGTGGAGTGCTGCCCTTCTGAGGAAGACAAAGTCCCAATGCTGTCCACACTGTGAAGGTCATGATTAGGCATTTCGTCATCCAGAATATCAGTCTCCCTGTCCTTCATTTTGGTGACTTCATTCGTGTGAACTTGAGCTGGCACTATGTGGTGAGTGGCACTGTAGTTGCTTTGAGCATCAGTCATATCCTTGGTGGTGCTGACAGAATCCTCCAGACCAAAGCCACTAAGTAGTCGGTCCAGTTCTGCCTTCTCTTGTGGGCTCAGACCCCGTTTGACTCTTGGGACAAGGCGTTCCTCAGTCTTGTCTGTCCTGATGGAAACTGTGGAGTGTCCTGAATCACTACTGACAGACAGGGTGTGATCACTGTGATCAGGACTGCCTGTAACATGAACACCCTGAGAAACACCAGGGATGTTGCTGTCTGAAGAGCTCTTCTTTCTCACTTTTGCATACAGACTGCCATCAATGGGACCTTGGGTATGCAGCACTGTGGAGATAAAAGTAAAAAGGAAAGGGAGAGATAAGGACAAGGCATCATATAAGGGCTATGACTAGTGTCGTGCCACAAGTATTATTAACACTAACGGTACTGTTTCTGCCAAACTAAATCAACTCTATAACTACAGCAAACACCAATGACATTATCTTCTTTAATTTTACAACACTTTTCTTGATGGAAATACAATATGCCATTTGTAGCTCAAGATCAAATCCTCTCTTTTTATGCTGTTTTGAATGCATGTTTATGGCTCCACAAACTCTTCATACTAATTTAAAGAATCCCACTATTACAGCACTAGAAATTTGAAAGATAGCTACTAGGCATTCCACTCAGAGCCAGAATGGTAGAAACCTATCAGCAGTACTTCCCTTAAATATATATATTCTGTAATTACTACTTCATCCATTTTTACTTGATGGTATAACTTGATGGTATAACTATACTACAAAGAATCATTTTCTCCTTTTCTTGGTGGCGCAAGGAAAAGACAAGCTTTTAATTGGAACTGCAGTCCTTGGAATATACATAAACACTCTTCACAAAGGAATGCATGAGTAAATGTTAAGAGTATGACATTTCTACATATGTGGAGGATCTGGTATGCACGTCATGTTTTTGCTTCAAAAAAGGACTAATGAACTTAAGTGGAAACCTCCACGGAAGTAACTTATGTTTGTCTTACTCCCATCTAACACATCACACCTAACACATCAGGTTTAGGCCAACATGAGGTTAAAGTATGGCAACTGAATTTTTATCCAGTGCTGAAAATGAGCACAATTCTATTTCTTAAGAAAAGT
Source organism: Corvus kubaryi (assembly GCF_017639235.1). Taxonomy (NCBI): domain Eukaryota; kingdom Metazoa; phylum Chordata; class Aves; order Passeriformes; family Corvidae; genus Corvus; species Corvus kubaryi. The sequence goes on from NW_024581747.1 coordinate 119,900, forward strand.
TTTAGGAATAAATATGTCTAGTGTCTGTAAAGCCAAGAAAGTAAAGTAAGTAGTTCTACTTTCAAAAGATTTAACATTCATTTACACAAATATTTATATTAAGCAGATGTTTCTGAAAAACTTTTCCTACCCATAGTCTGAGAATAAGAAAATTAAACCATTACAATTTAGGAACAGGCAGACTTTTCTTAAAGGAACCATCAGCTACAACTGTTGTAGTTTCAGAATCAAAAGCCCCATGGCAAGCCCAATGCATTTCAACATCAACTCTATCACATATTTTCAAAATATATGTAAAATGGCATCATGATTATAAACTTCAAAACTACAAAGCTTTTCTAGGCAATACCCATTTAGAAAAAGCATTATGCAGAAATTGTACTCATAATGGTAATGAATTCATTGGTTTTTATAATGGCAAGAAAAGTGGTCTGGTTAGAAAAAGTTTTCATTATGGGACACACTGACAAGGTTCCATCAATTAATATACTTACATACTGTCCTGGGTTGCAGTGTATTCTATTACCATCCTCATGAGCTGTTGAAATCAGGTGGGGCAGTGTTTCCTTGCCTCCTCCCCCCAGACTATCTTTCTGTTAATGGCCCATCAATGCCATGCCACATGACTCAGAGATAACTCCCTCCAGACTGTCTTCTGTTAATGAGCCTAATCAACACTTGGCCTCATGACTTATTACCCCACTGTGAGATGCTCCACCCAGAGGGAGGAACCAAGCATACCATCCTGGATATAATCTGAGACTCTGAACACCAGAAACTACCCTTTCCACTGGATTTCCAGAGGACAGGAGCTACATAGCCACCACTGGACTTTCTGAGGAAGGGCAGACCCTTTTTCTACAGGATCACCACTTCAGAGGACTGCAGCCACCATTCTACCAGACTGCTACCACCACCCTGCCTAACAGGGACTCAGGTTGTATCTTGACTCTGTCAGTTTGAACCAGTGTTTTCTTTTAGATTTTTTTTTTCCTTTTCTTTAATTTCCCCATTAAATTGTTATTCTGACTTGGTGCCTCCCACTGGTTTGTTTTCAAACTAGTACACATGCTAAAGGTTATATGATAATTTTAATAGATTTTACCTAAACTAAAGCACAATCTTTTACTTTCTAAGGACTAGGAACTATCATTTGTCTGATGTTGATTTTAAAAACAGCACATGCAAAACACCAAAATACTCCTTTTCAGAAAAAGTTATCAGACTGAGCAAAAAGGAAAACAGCTCCCCTTGCTATAAAATTTCTCTGTGGATCAAGTTTGATGTGTAAATTCCATGGTGAAAAGGGCTGCTATGCATGAGGTTGAATATCTGTATAGAGATACTTAAAAATAATATTTATGAAAAAATAGGTATCAAAAATACAGCCAACAGACAGTTTCTCAGGCTCTTTCATGCTGTGATTTCTCATAAGCTCTCACTACCTTCTAGGACAATGAAGCATACCTGGTGTTTCATGTGGAAGTATTTTATACAGTTACCACAATAAATTGCAAAATTTTAAAACAAAAAACCCAACCAGAACTAGGAGTAACTGTTAGGTGGATTTTTTTATTGTATGCTTAGTTTTGAGTTTAAAAACTAAAAAACAATAAAAACCCAGCTTTGATTAGAACAGTTGTATATCCTGACACAACATAAACTTGAAAAAGTTACAGGTCTGAACTGGAATGCAGTGAAGTAAATACAGAACTATTAAATTTGAACTATTACAAAGTCTTCCTGTCTGACTGTTCTGTTACTCAGAACTAGGTTCTGTGCTGTAAACATGCTAGTCAGCTTAAAGACTGTAGTGGGTTGACCTTGGCTCTTATGCCAGGTGCCCACCAAGCCACTCTATCACTTCCTTTCCCAGCAGGACACCAGAGAGAAAAATAGGATGGAAAACACCTAGTAGGTTGAGATAAGGCAGTTTATTAAAGCAAGAAAAAAAGTGAAGGTTTGCACACGCTTAAGCAAAGGAGAAAAAAAAAAAAAAAAATCTCTTCTTCCCAGCAGAGAGTAATGTTCATCCACTTCCCAGAAAGTAGGACTTCAGCACACAGAGCGGATGCTCCGGAAGGCAAACACTGTAAAATAACAAATTCCCCTCTTCCTCCTCCCTCCCTTAGCTTTTATATCTGAGCTGACATCATATGGTCGGGAATATCCTTTTGGTTAATTTGGGTCAGCTATTTTAGCCTAGTTGTGTTCCCTCCCAGTATACTGCCCATACATCACAGCCCACTTGATGGGAGGAAGGGAGGAGAGCATGTTAAAGAGACAGCACTGATGCTGTGCCAATGCTGCTCAGCAGTAGACAAAACACTGGTGTGTTATCAACACCTTTCCAGCTACAAATGCAAAGCACAGCATTGTGAGGGCTGCTAAGGGAAAATGAACTCCAGCTCAGCCAGATCAAATAAAATACCTCACTCCAGATCAAGCATTCTAGCATGCAGATCTGGTTCTCCTTGTGGAAATGACAAGTACAAAAAAACTGTCAAATTCTCAAGTACAGCCATGGAAGCAATGGAAAACCTTTGTGTATCTCCCTCCCTTAGCCCTCCCAGTATCATCACACAGTACCATGCAAGCATAGTGGCAGAAGTACAGACAAGAAGACAGATATACTGACAGTGCACTACTGACCCAAGGGTCTCGCACATGTGCGCTCTGTAGATTCAGAGATAACCCTGTCCAGTACTTTTTCCACTAATACAAAATTACCAAATTTATTCTACATCTTGCTTGGAATGTTAGGCAACCCCAAATGTTTGGGGGTCTTCCAGCTGTGAACTGTAAAGCTTCCACTCCGAAGAAGAGACACAAGTACAGTTTACTGAAAATTTCATTTAGGAAAAAAAAAAAAAAACAGAACAGCAAAACCCACAAACAGAAAATTAAGTATTGCATTTATGTGTTAGTACAAACCTTAGCCTTAAACTACTTCTCAGACAGCTTTTAAGTTAGTTTAAAAGTATCTTTCCTGGTCAACCAAAATTTTATTTATTCCATATCTATCTGTGCCCAAGATTATTATCGTCTCTTTAAGACCCAGAACCATGGCTGGAAACAGGGCCAGGGGTTGCCAGGGTTTCTTTAAAAAGTCAGAGCACCCAAGCCAGGTTCTCTTTTGCCTGGTGGCTTTTGCTCAAGGTAAAGGCTCTACTTCGTCAAAGGTTGTTTCAGGCAGGTTTTTCTGGGCTCACAAAAATAACAACTCATAAATCTGAGTTTCACAATCAGAAACTGTTTCAGAGTGAATTTTGCAAACTCTGTCAGCAGCACAAAGCCTGAGCCAGTCCCAGGGCTGGGCCACCCCACGTCAGTGTGGGCAGACCATTTTAGGAAAAAAGACATCAGTGCTGAAAGTCTGGTCCACTACCAAGTTTCAAAAATCCCTAAAGCAATTTCTTGAAATAATGGCTTCCCAAACAGAGGTCTCATTGATCACAAGCAGGATGGTGAGCCTGACAGACATTACTTTTGATATTTATGCTAGAACTTTAGGAGCCATATTATGGCTCTACAAGTGAAGTGAGAAACAGAAGAGTTAGGGATCTGCTGATTTTTGGCTCTAAATTTAAATAGCAATACAATTATTATTAGATTTCACAAGGAAACAATTGTGATTGTGGGTCAAAACAATTTTACTTGCAACTAGACAATTTGCTTTAATAGACAGCTGCCTTTTCAGGAAACAAAAAATACCATTCTGCTTTATAAACAGACAAGAAACAATTAAACTCACAGCTAAACAAAAATCCAGCTGCTCCTCAGGAGTCTGGATATTTAAACTTGCAGCTTCTAATAGTGAAAATAAAATGCATATTGCACATAACAAAATTATTTTCTGATTTGCACAGTTGTAGGAAATCATTCTTAGATTAATTTGGAGTTTTTAATTTTAACTACCATCATACAATATATCATAGAATGGTGTGGGTTGCAAGGGACCTTAAACATCATCTAGTTCCAACCCCCCTGCCATGGGCAGAAACATCTTTCACTAGACCAGGTTGCTCAAAGCCCCATCCAACCTGGCCTTGAGCACTTCTAGGGATGGGGCATCCACAACTTCTCTGGGCTGCCTCTTACAGTGTCTCTCTACCCTCTATTTATTCTTTATATCTCATCTAAATCTCTCCTCTTTCAGTTTAAAGCCTGTCCGGTCACTACATGGTCTTGTAAATAACCTCTCTCCATCTTTCTTGTGGGCTCCCTTCAGGTACTGGAAGGCTGCAATTAGGTCATCCCTCTTTTCCTTTCTCATTTCCAGACTGAACAAACCCAGTTCTGTCAGCCTTTCCTCACAGGAGATAAGGAAATCCATCCATTCTTCCAACGAACTTGGTGGCCTCCTCCGGTCTTTCTTCCTGGGGACCCCATAGCTGTATGCAGCACTGCAGGTGGGATCTCGCCAGGGTGGAGGGGGTGAATCACTTCCCTCACCCTGCTGCCCGTGCTGTTTTTGATGCAGCCCGGACACCTGTGGCTTTCTGGGCTGCAAGAGCACATTGCTGGATCTTGTCCAGCCTCTCAACCACCAGCACCCCCAAGTCCTTCTCAGCAGGGCTGTTCTTGATCTGTTCATCACCTAGCTTGTACTGATACTGGGGGATGCCCCAACCCAGGTGCAGCACCTTGCACTTGGTCTTATTAAACTATAAACTATATATATAAAAACTATGAATATATGCAAGTATAAATATATAAAAGATATATATATGTGTGGTTTGTTTGTTCATAAAACTAGGACAAATAAACTATTCAAATACTACAAATCTACAAAATGCAAGGGTTTGTAGTTGGTCTTCTCTTATATAACATCTTTATTTCGTATTCTACCTTTTTCTTATACATAATTTTAGAATACCTCTGCACTAAGACTTTCAGACTTCTCTTTACTCTGGTCTTCATGTATGTTTTTTCCCAAAAAAGGTGATAATCAACTTAATTGTAAAAGCAAAGCTATGCATATAGGAGAGGAACATTTTGACAAAAGAAAATGAGAAAATACAACAGCAGTGCAACATTTTATTCTGTACACCTTGCTAAGTAATGGTACTGCAAAGGCCTTACAAATTCAATACCTCATCTCCATGCACAATTCAATCCCTGCTCTCATTTTATCCAATGTGGGAGTAACACAGCTGTCAAAAAACAAGATCACAACAGAGGTGACCTAAGTAATGCTGGAATTTAATTAACCAAACCGAAGGGGCCCACTTTCTTTCAACTTGACCACTTTTCTCGGGAGCTGTTTCAACTCTCTGAACTGCCCAGGCTGAAGCCCAACAACATTCCCATGCTGAATCTGAATACCTGAAAAACCCCCCCACACACCCAGTATCAGGGACTCTCTTATAACTGAAAATCTCAGAGCAAAGGGTATGCGTGTATTTTCACCCCTATACCTGATACACAAAGAGCAACTTACTTAAAAATTAGGACATGAAATACTAACGCATACCAAATTTAGTGGCATCCTTCCAAGCCTGTGTTTTCCCAGCACTTCTCTCCTTGAAATCCAAATACCCAAAGGCAGGCTTGTGAGTTAAAAATATTTCAGTCTTTAAGCCTTTTGACTTGTCCCCACAGTTACCCACTGTCCACCCACCGCTTGGGAAAACGCACACAAATGAAAGCCAGCTAGGTAAACTCATACACCACAAATTCAGCAAGAGCTGTTCTGATGCAGTCCACCTGAACAAAAGATGATTGCAAATACACAACCTTTTTCAAACTGTACCCTTGTTCATGTTGCAGCAGGAAATATCACAGAAGATCTGGATTATCTTTTATCAACCTCATAAATAAATACTTTTACCTTCAGGCAAACCTGGACAAGTCCTGAGCTGCATTCTTTTGAAGTTAAATCTTTTTATGTGTGCTTGTCTTTTCCTTTCTCCCTCTCTAACAATAACAGGCCTTCATTCCTTACAAACTCTTCCTGTATAACTCCTATAAAATCCATAGAGAAATATATGTGGTTTGTATTTCCAGCTCTTGAACCAAAGTGAAGCTACTCACCTCCTTACTAGGCATGACCAGGAATTTTCTGCAAAAGTCAATCACTGGCTTATTTACGTCAACTAATATTCTCTAAGCAAAGCTCTGCACATAGGAAAACCAAAGTTAGGGCAAATCCCCAAGCTTAAAAAGGCCAGAAATGTCTCTAACTCCTGCTGTTTGAGCTGCAGCCACTGTTTCTGCTCCTGGAGGTAAGTAGTCTTGCTAAAGACTTGTGAGACTTGTATCAGCCAGAAAAAGCAACTGAAAATCTAAGCACAAGGGAGAAGCCAGAGGAGACAATCATTTTCAAGGAAATCTGCACTATTGCAGCCAAGGAGGAGTGGAAACATGTTGGCTGGAAAGCTAATTCAGTCTACAAGCTATTCCCTTACAGTGGTTCTTTTCAGAGTCTGTTTCAATATCTAAAACAAAGCTGAGTGAATTTCAGTCTCTAGATCACTGACATCATTTTTCCTAAAATAAACAGCTGCTAGAAAAAGTTGTTCTCCTGCACTGACCAATCAGGCTGGACACTCGTCCACATCTTCAAGAATTCATGTATTAATGGAGTTCTCAGGCAGGAAAAGCTTTCTGGAAGTCCTGTAGCAGTAACACTTACTTTTATTTAGCAGCTGCTGTTCTCAAGCTCCCAGATCCCAGAATGCTTTACCTTCTCTGTCTCTGGAATGAATCACCTCAAACTAGGGGAAGTGAACCTCTTAGTTCCTCCTTTAGTAACAGCTGTATCTCACCACAGAGCAGACCATAAACATGTGCTCTAAACATTATTCCAAATGTACATACGCATCACCACCAGACAGCTGGGCCCCTGGACAATGTTCATTTTCTATTTCAGGTACTGTCAGCACTTTAATCACTTCTCAGTTGAACAAAGAATGAAAGTGGCTCTTGTATCCCCAAAATACATCTACCTGTTCATTGTTCATGTAGGAGTTAAAAGTTAAGTTCAAACCTAATGCAGAAAGTACATATTTTTTGGTTCAAGTGTTGCTGTTCTTGCAAATCAGTTAATGGTTGCACATGAAACAAGTCAGGACTCTGATAAAAGACACAAAGCACACAGCACAAACTATGCTGGCAGTACTCTTCCAGAACCAGGGAACTGGCTCTCTCCTTTGGGATGATGCAGAATTGCTTTTAAATTGGAAACATCCCACATTTGCCTCAAAGATATGAAAAGAAAAAAAGTATATTAAAAACTCTTGATGCAAATTGATGAGTCTCACTTAAGATGCAAATTTAGTTTTAATCTCCCTGCATTTTGGTTCTCTGTGAGGAAAAAATACCTGCTGTTTTCCTTGCTTCAATTACAGGCCTCTTTTGCTCCTTCATAAGCCTGAACTGCATGCACTTGCTGGTGATTTTGGACCATTAACACTCAGCATGCTTGAATACAGGCTGAGGCTCAACACTAACACCTGCACTTAGCTAGATTACCAGAAGAAACACAGACAACATAATAGCATCACTGCATGAATTAACTTATCCTATGGATAAGTTTACCTGAAACAGATTCATTCAGACAGGTCACCATGTTGCTTAAATTCTATTGTTCTAGATATAGACCAATATGGTGCTCTTGGTTGTTGGGGTTTTAGAAGTTCTCCTATTTTCTCTTCTCTTAAAGAATTTTCCCCATATAGGTTGCCAGGGGGACAAATTACTGGGTGCTTAAGAAAAACAAAAGACCTGGGCACAGGGGGAGGGGTCCATCTGGCTACTCTCTTTCACCTGGGTTTTCTTGTGTAGAGTGGGGGATACCACGAGATTTAAACTGGGAAAAAGGGGTTGGGTACAGCTCCTGGCTGGCTGGCGTTCTTGGCGGAGGGAGAGGAGGGCTCCCATCTTTGTGGAGGGAGTTCGTCGCTGCTGGAGGCTTCTGCTTTCAGCTGCCTTCCTTCTACTGTGAGTGGAGTTTGCTCGCTGGAGCGGCTGTTGCACTGGGACTCTAATACCCCACCTTACTATAAGAGGGACCTTTTCACCATCTGCTCGGGTGCCTGAGGGAAAACCCCGGGATCCCAAGCCTGCCTTTCCCTTCCCGCTGGGGAGCCGGGCTGCAGCCGCCCTGCCCCCACCATTGCTTCGAGCCTTTGCTACTCTGTAGCTCTGCACACCCTGCCTACTGAGACATCCCGGGGCTCCTACCGCAGCTCCGGAGTTCAATACATCTTGTCTGCCACCCGGGATTTGTGCTCATCCCTGCTGTTCCCGAGGGTCCGGCCGGACACCAGGATCAGGTGCCCAGGGGTTTGTGAAGCCTTTGTTCCGTCCCTCCCTGGGATCCCAGGCCACCAGTGACACGTGCTCCCTGAGCTCGCTCCGGAGCGCCCCCTGCAGCCGCGGGGGAACCATCGCACCTGCCCTGCTCACCGGGAGCCGCCAGCGCCCCTGCCGGCTGCGAGCGGAACTGCACCCGAGGGGAAAGGGCCTGACAGCCGAGAAGGCTGGGACTGGGTTTGTGTTTGCTGTTACTGCCATAGTTATTGCTGTTTGTTTGCCTTGTTATACACACATATATATATATAAGCAAAGAACTGTTATTCCTATTCCTCATATCTTTGCCTGAAAGCCCCTTAATTTCAAAATTATAATAATTCAGAGGGAAGGGGGTTGCGTTTTCCATTTCAAGGGAGGCTTCTGCCTTCCTTGGCAGACACCTGTCTTTTAAACCAAGACACTGGTGGTGCTCCATCACAAGAATGCTTTGGGATAACCACTGGTTAAACCTATCCATGGATGTGTTTAGAAAGATGTTCTCTAACCATATCACTCAAACGGTTTTGCTTCCTCTGTTATCAGTACCAGGCTTTCTGGGATGCATCACCTTTTTGCAGTACTAGGTACTTCTGGCTATGTGCACATTCCCACATCTGAGGGCAACTGGATTACTGGGTGTGCCAGTCTCATTCACTTCAGATATAGATTTAAATTCTGTAAGCAAGGCTACAATAGACACCTCTTCAAATTTTTTATGCTGACTGTTGCAAGTGCAGATGGTACCTGGACTGATGCAGAGTGGCAGAGAAGGGTCATGCAAATGAACCAATCACAATGAACTGATCAAAAATTTTGGGGAAAACATATGGATTGTGAATCCATATCATCTTAGAACCTGGTATTGCTGTTTTGTGGTGCTTTCTACAATTTGGAGACCTAGAACTGCATTTAATGCAACTCTCAAACAGTGACATAAAAAGTAGGTCCTGATTTAGTAAATTGGTACAAGGCTGTGAGATCAATTTCTGGTTCATAAACATTCATCTGGCAATCCTTTAATATGTTTTTAAAGAGTTTTTAGAAAAATTATTATTTGAGGGTAACAGAATTTAACTAGAAAGGAAGGAAAAAGGTATGAAGTCATCTATCACTTTTTTCCTTAACATGACCCAAGCAAATGCTGATATTCATATATGCCTTGCATTTTAAACAAAACTAGTTTCCAACATGAAAGAGCAGTACCTAAGTCATCAGGAAACTGTTTGGTTTGCTAGGTTTCTCAAGTCTGTGAATATAACAAAAATAAAGGAGGCTGAAGAAAACAAGGCATGTTACTACAAAAACAAAAAGTGAACAAACACTATGAAAGGAGAACAACTGACGGGATTGTTTTTAGCAAAATGCTAACAAGCAGAACACACAGAAACATGAGGTCCTTAAATCTTGAATCTTTTGAGAAGCAGAAAAGGGGACATCCAAGACACCACAGAACCTTTATCTGTGCAAAGGTTAAGATTAATTTCCCAGACAAAAGGATCACATTTGTATTTCAGTGTTTTTACAGGTACACTGGAGCAAGAAAAAACTGCTTAACAAAGTACAAGCTTGTAGACCAGAGGCTGGCTGCTGTTCAGCCAGTATGGAACACAGGCAGAGCCAGCCAGCACAGACTCATCCTTAGAATACTACTGAAATTTATCATTCCACTTTTACCCACCTGGGATCAAAAGAAAATAATACCTGTTCCATTATCCAAAAAGAATACACGGATACATTTACAACTGTCATCCAATATACAGAAGCTATTGTGTCATTTTGATTATACTTCTGCAAACTTTTCTCAGTTATTTTAAGCAAAGACTTAACTTGAAGAACCTTGTGCTTTGATAACCAGCAAAAGAACAATATAACATCACAGTACAGGAACATTGCCACAAGTACAAAACACTAAGTAAAGTTTAAGGGTATTTCAAAGTCACCAAACTATGTGAAACTATCTCCCTTCATTCCTATCAAAAACAAAGCCCATCTTCAGGAACACTTCGGTAATTTGCAAGTGCATACTCCAAATGCTGACGTTCAGAACTCATGACTATTCTTTCTAACAGCTGAAACAGCACACACACCATGAATCATGGCATTCCTCTTACTACACTGCTAGGCTTTCAGCAAAAATTAGTTATGGTCATTAAATATAAAGCAGCAGAAAAACACTGATGACTCTACATGGTTGCTGAAAACTGTACAGAACCACAGTGAAAAGGCTTAAAGTGGCTGTCTAAAAGGTCAACCTAATGAATTTACTCCTTTTTTTAAGTATGGACCATGTAGTTCCACAGTATTGCCATTTGTAATAAAATTGCTCCACCACTCTATGGCACAAAAAATTGATCTTCAGGTGTTTCTAAGCAAGTACACATATCAAAAAGGGAAGTTCAGGCACACATATGTTTAGCAGAACTCTTTGATTTTCCAACTCACTAATTGAACTTAAAGGATTTTGCACTGGGACTCAAAAGACTTGTAATTTATTTTCAAGTAATAGAGCAATAGTAGAAGCAATATGGGGTAAACGTATATGATAATAATTATAGTATTTACTTCTTGTCAAAAAAAATTGAAGATGATTTACACACATTCAATACAAGCATATACTAACGTAAAAAATTATGTATATTTGGTGGAAAATTTATGCTGTACCTAAATGACTTAAGAACAAAAGTTCTTCATACAAAGAATATTTTATGCATATTTACTGAAAGGAACACAGGGAATAGCCTGACACCAGAAAACTTCAGATGAACTTCAGAAGTCTACCAAGTTTCTTAAATGGGTAACAGTTTAGGCAATGTTCTTCAAGGTTCAGAATAAGGTAGAGAAAAACAGTATCTAGCCCATACTACTCAACAGAGAGAGCTCACCGCTCTGGGCCATCTCAGAAACTGGACAGATCCTTCTGCCTGGGACTCCAGGAGCAGAGAAAATATAAACAATGTGAGAGAGCTGTAGTAATGCAGCTCTCTCCTTACACAGCTGGAGAAAGCGTGTCCACAGTAAGAAATAAGATTGGGTTCTGACAAAAAAAACTTCCCTCTGCTTACTGAAAGTTGCCTCCATCTGTGCAGTCTGGAAGGAGTTTGAACTAGTGCTCTTCTTCAGCATTTAGATTCTGCCCATGTTTGACAGCAGAATCTAGAGGAGGTATGATAAAAATGCAGGCAGACCTGCAGTCTACCCCATCTCTCACTTTCCTCTTATTGTTTAGCAGTCTGATCCAAAGCTTTCCGATATCCGGGGAAATCTTTTCGAAGAACTTAGGCTTTAAACAGGAGGGATCACAGACAAATATTTAACGCTTAATAAGTGAAACTGCTGGAGCAGGGATAGAGATGCCCAGGACAGCTTTCTGGCATCCATACATGGATAACAAATTGTACTACGTTTAGCAAAGCTTCCCTTACCACAAAAAAACAAGCAAAGCACTAGAGCTGACTAGGCTAAAGGCTGTTAATGTTATTTGTACAGCTAAAATTCTTCTGTTGGTCACTAAAAAAAATATAATCTCCTGGTTTGGAGGAATTTATTCAACCACAATTTACTATCAGATGCGTCTGTGGTCTACAGTGCTAAAAGAACACTTACAGAGTATTAAGCTTCACTCTGTACAGACTATTGAATATAACAGGCACCTCTTCAAAATTCAGACATTAAAATCTAAAGTTGTGGGACTCAGGAGGGTTAGTCTCTTATTATACACTTTTCCAAAGTCAAGAAAAAAATCCACCACCACATATATGAGGTGGTTGTGCATGTACTAACACCATCTTGGAAATACATGCAAGGAGATAAAAGATTTCTCTACATATCACTATTTGCAGAAGATGCTTCCTGCAGAAACTTTTCCAGGAAAAGTCCTCAGTTCTTCAGTATCTGTTGTATGTATTCAACGGCAGAAACTTAACACGTTGTTTAATTAACCAGTCTCCGACACTAAAAAAAATGGACAGTTACAGGATAGTCCAAATAAATCCCAGCATGATAAATTTGCTTAAAGAGCCATCCTTCAAAAAACAGTACTTGTCATAGAACCAAGCCTTCCTAACCAAAGCACCTTCATAACAAAAAACCACATTTTGAACAAGCTGTAACCAAAAACTAATGAGGCCTTTCTAATCAACAGAACATGCTTGTCAATGGGGAGAAAAGGGTGAATACCACAAAATCCTTATCTTATAAAGGGCGTGTTGCAGTGGCCAACTGAAACAACCAAGCAAGACCAAGAGAGTCACTGGAAAGAAGTCCAGCAAAAAAAGGAAAGGTACATTATGTTAAAAGACCAGCAAAAGGGCAGAAATTACACCCAATCAGAACAATATGATTACTTCAGGATTCACCAGAAAAAGGATTGCTATTGCTTCATGGTAGCCTAGAAAACCCAAGAATCTCCCACGAATTTTATGCTGTCTCTTGTTCTGTAAGTCTTCCCAGAGATTTGTCATTTGGCAATCATAATGAATTTGGTATCTTAACTCAAGCTCATTCATGCACATGCAATGGTTCTATGATCTCTTACATCAGATATAAATGGCATCATGACTGATAATGCCCTCTATTCACATTTCCTTTGTTTACTAGAGTAAACATATATATGACACATAAGGTAGTTCTGTGTATGCATGCTTTTGGTACAGACACGGAGTGGGGACCTAATTGCTTCTCCTTCTGGTCTTAGGAAAGTCACAGAACAAACAAGAGCCAAATCCTAATTTGTACTAAGGCATTTTGGATTGTTTCTTCCTTACTCTTTTAATCTCTGATGCTGCCATGCTAATTTTACTCCCGAGCAATTAAGGTGTTAAAATATATCCAGTACCTATAACATCAAGGTTATTTTTCCTTGTCTAATGAAGCTGAACAGGTGGGATGCCCTATTGCCTTCAAAAGAAGGAGGAAGAGTTGTCCAGGAAGCAGGTGCAGGGAAGGAAAACACCTGTGGCAGAGGCTTGCCTCTTTGAACTTTTTATTCAACCTGGTCCAGTAAACAGGTTGTAAGATTGGATGAGGAGGCTTCTCCTGTTGTATCTGTACATGGGAAGAGATACTGATTTGGACATCAGTGTTTAAATTAACAACATTAACAACCATAGATTGTAGCTGATGTGACTAAGAAACAGGCACATACTAAAAGATAAATACAAACCTGCTGAAAAAAAACATAAACTGGGCAAAGATAGACTTGGTTGAAAAAGCAGTGTTATATGGCCCCTAAGATAATGCTATTCACAGTCCCATCTGTTACCTTCCTCCTACTTTCTACTGCCTGAATCTACCATGCTGAAGAGAGGTCTTTTGCACAGTCTTATGAACGTAGAACTGCAGAGTTAAATGTACCATAAACTACATTAACATCTATTAAACCACTGAAATTGCACCCTATGGTCTTTGGGTTTAAAAGTGTAATGAAAGCTTTTGATAAAGGGCTAGTGAATAAATCCTTGGGATAACAACCCTGCCTATCACTGAGACAGAAATAAATTGGAGGATATTAAAATGAATTTTTTCTTTTGAAAGCAAGAAATTGGCTCTGCAGTATCTTGGAGTATTTGACAGGTGCAACCTGTGCTTCAGATAAACCTGTGCACTGTTATAAACATTGATACCAAGGGCTGTGGAGGCAAGGGTGCCCAGAAATGGAAGTACAGGTAGTGAGAGGCGGGAGGCTCATGGAAAAAATCCAGGGGCCTAGGGAACCCTGGTTCTAATCTCTTTTTGTCTTCAAACATAAGACTTTAAATATTTAGGTAAGGTGTAACTCTTCCTCCTTGGCTCTTAGCATTTTGGGGGAGATTCTCTTTTTATCTGTAAGTTTAAACTCAGCAAAACTGACAAATGGTACCTAATGAAATCACTGTCTCAGGGCACTAAGTAAAATGTACATAATTTCTCACTTCAGACACCGTCTTATCAATGCACTTATATGTTTGGGTAAAAGGATGTCCTGGGTTGCAGTGTATTCTATTACCATCCTCATGAGCTGTTGAAATCAGGTGGGGCAGTGTTTCCTTGCCTCCTCCCCCCAGACTATCTTTCTGTTAATGGCCCATCATTGTCCTGCTGCATGACTCATAACTCCCTCTGGACTATCTTCTGTTAATGAGCCTAATCAACACTTGGCCTTATGACTCATCACCCCATTGTGAGATGCTCCACCCAGAGGGAGGAACCAAGCATACCATCCTGGATATAATCTGAGATTCTGAACACCACAGACACCGGCTTCCCACTGGATTTCCAGAGGACAAGAGCTACACAGCCACCACTGGACCTTCCAAGGAAGAGAAGCCCCTTCTACAGGATCACTGCTTCCACAGAACCATATCCACCACTTCAGGAGGACTGCAGCCACCATTTTATTGGACTGCTACCTCCACCCTGACTAACAGGGTGTCAGGTTGTATCCTGACTCTGTCAGTTTAAACCAGTGTTTTCTGCCTTTTGTTTTTTAATTTCCCTATTAAATTGTTATTCTGACTTGGTGCCTCCCACTGGTTTGTTTTCAAACAAGTAAAAAGGAAAAAACTATTTTTCAACAGACCTGGACAGACTAATTTCTGGAGCTCAGCTTAGCACTTAAGCAAACATGGAAGACTTTCAATTCAGTATATCTTAAGACATATTCCTAAAAGAGACAACAAAAGTAACTTCGTATCAGTAAATCCTTTGAAAGTCTGGCCCCTGGCTGCACTTAACTGTTGGTTCCTATCTGACCAATCCAAAATGCTAAAATAACTTTCTTTTTAACAAAAAAAAAAAACCAACAGAAAAACAAAACAAACCCAAAATCGAACACAACCAAAAATCCCAAGTCCCCAAAGCATGAGTCCAGAGAAAATACATTCCAGATCAATCTCAGTTTATCAAGCACAATCTTGAAAACATCTGTGTGAAATTATATTTATTCCCTAACATCTTGAGGTAACAAAAAATTTAAGCCACAGTACCGTTACAATTAATGATGCATTAATGAAGAAGGAAAAAGAAAATTACCTATTGCTGCACACTTAGAAATGAAACCTTGTAATCCTATGTTTGCATTCAATGTCTCTAACACACAAAAGAAACCATTTTATATTAATTTTTTGCTAACTCTTTATCAGCTTCATGATTAAGTGGACTAACTAGATTTAAATTGTATCTGTTAAAGAAAAGAACACACAAAACTTCAAGAAACAGAAGACTTAAGTTTCCTCAGAGAAAAATCAATTAAAAGCAGCCACTCCACAATGGTTCAGATACTGTTTCAAGCTGGCAGCATTTTATAGTCTAAATTTGTCTATCTTCTATAGTAGAGGGGAATTGTTGGAGGACACCTTTTTATCCCTACCTTGTACCAAATTTCACTTTGTCTCAAAGAATACTGCATCCAACTGGTGACTAAAAACTGAAATTAACATTTATTCACTAGGAATTTGTTCTTAAGCTTCACTCACCAGAAATGGCATCAAAGCTGCCGTTTTCTTTGGTAGTCATCTGCATTCCTGTTAAGGTACCAAAACCAAGCAGTTTTGCCTCAACCTTTGAGTTTTGCAATAAAGAAGTGGCCCTCTGGGAAAAACAAGCGTTTAACAACATAAGAGGGCACCTCCCTACTGAATAGCTATTTACTTTGGGTTGAAGAGGAGAAAAAAATCTCAGTTAAAGTCAAACATCCCATCTCATCACATGACATGGGTGCATACCAGAATGTTGGCTATTTATTGCCTCCATGGAAACATTTACTGCGTACATGGAGACACTTCTCAGATACTTTCCTTTATGAGAAGAAAAAAACAGGAGCAAACCAGCTTATAAATATTTGGCAAATTTTGACTGATTGTTGTTGATTACAGTTACAAAAGGCTAGAAAATCTGGAAAGCAACATTCTTGAGATATAGGAATTTGGGTTCGCTCAGCCCTACCCTATTTGGATTAAATTAAAAACATCTTTTTTTTGCCAAAGCTGTTTCTGTTCTAATTGTTAAACACCAGTGAGCAAGCAAACATACTTTGCTAGGAAGCAAACAGCAAGGCTTTGTTGAGAAAGAAACTTAAGTGTCTGCTTTCTAAAGACTTAATCAAAGTCCTTCATTTATCATTTCAAGCAATTTCTAACATGGACATATGCTTCTCTTTCCACAGACTGAAGAGCTGGAAGACAAAAGAGTGCAGAGGGATTTAGCAGTTGTTAAAGTAAGTGAAATGTCTTAAAACGGAACACAGAACAAGAACCATGTGCATTTCTGTTGCCAATCCACTGAATTCAGTCGAACCAAAACAAATACTATTTTGGCCAACAATAAACTTCGGGTTTACCAGTTTTCTTTATTAAAAAAAAAATTTAAATCCTTGTCATGGGTTAGCAAGCATAGTCCCGGAAGTGATGTTCTTGCAAAGGGGTGCTTACAGCTTCCTCTGTGACCAGACAGAACCTATCACATGGCCAGTTTGAATACGGACAATTCTTTAAGCCACTTAAAGTTGTGACCACCTCTGTGATGCACACTTAAGAATAGAAACCCTGAGGCAGAGGCTCTCTCTCGTTTCCGGTGCTGGGACAGGTGGCTGCGGTCCCTGTGGGGGGGCCAGTGGGCCCGGCCCAGGCCATGCTCGGGCCAGGCTGGGCCGGGCCACGGCCATCCTGGAGCCAATGGGCCCTGATCCACCTGTGGACCGCCCCCCCCCCCCCCCCCCCCCGCAGGGCTGTGGGCAGCCAGAGCAGCTCGGAAACCCGCCCTCCAGTGCCAAGGCCAAGATTTCAGCTAAAGCTGCACCGCTGTCCAGCAGAGGTCATGTGACCAACAGTGATAAGCAACATTCCAGCTGCAAGGCCTAGGTGAGATTAACCCTTTTAGTGCTGTGAAGAGCTGAAAACCCGAGGGAAGAGAAAGAGGAGATGCTTAAAGCTGAAATTCTGTTGTAAAGCTATGATATATCAGAGTACCTGTTGTAATTTCATGAAGATATGGGGGGTGGAGCGTTCAACTTGTACTTGCAAGCAAAAGCACCTGTGCTGAGATAGGCAGATGCTGACGCAGCTGTAATTTCATGAGAAGTTTGAACAGGGAGAGATGGAAGCGATGAGGACTTTTGCTCCAAATGGGAAAGGAGAAAACCTCAGTTCCTAGACATGCTCCCAGAGATAGTCCTAAAGATGAAGATGAGGAGGACCCTTTGCTCCCAGGGAAGGAGAAGGGCCTCTGTTCTTAGAGATGAAATGCTCCCAGAGATGGGTGAAGAGAACTTTTGTTTCTGAACGGCTCAACCTTAAATTGTACCCCAAAAAACTTCAAGAGTGGACCCTCGAAAGCAGTTGCGGGAAAGCTGCAAGTTGGGGGAAGGGACTCACATGCGAGCAGAGACTCCTCTTCCTAAATGGACTGAGCAAAGTTATTTGGAAGTGGGCGGCTGTCTCGTTGTGATAATGTGTTCATAGCATGGGCAAGAGAGACTCCTCTTCCTAAATGGACTGAACAAGGTTATTATGGAAGTGGTAAACAGACTGAACATCTGAAGGGTTGTCTTTTTACATTGTCAGTGGGAGAAGGGAGAAAGGTGGGGGGAGGAGAAGAGTTCTAAAAGTGTGGTATGATTTTTTTTTTCTTCTTTTAGGTCTGCTAATAAACTTCTTTATATTCTTTCAAGTTTGGTGCCTGCTTTGCGTTTCTCCTAATTCTTATCTCACAGAAGGTAAACAGTAATGAGTATTTTGGACCAAACCACTACAATCCTGTATCTCAACCAACTGAATGCTGCACACACAAATGGCATTTTCTCTCTAGAATAATTTTAGCGTGCTATCAGGATACTTAGAATAGACCTGAGATAAAGCAGACAGTGCCAAAGGAAGAGCAGCATTCATCTGTCCTTCCAATAATTCACCTTTTCTATTAAAACGAGTTTATGATCTTTAGCAATATGTATTATTTTAGTATCTTTTAATTTTAATATCTTTTTTTAATCTGATTTAATTTTCAGAACACCTCTGAGCCCAGGCTTTTACCAGAATCCACTGGCAGGTTTCACATAAACCGGTGGTTTCTATTCAAAAGACTAGCATTTTCAGCAGGAGGGAAGTGTTTAAGAACAGTATTTCTTATGTACTATGCCAAGTAATAATCCTGGAAATTATCACTGAGAACTAAAAAAAAACCTCAACAGGAGACAAGTCAAACCTTTACCACTTACCTCAATCCCTCTAGTTTGTGGAGGGGGGAGCTTTTTTCAAAACTATTTGTCATTTCATATTAGAGAGAGATTTTGGAAGATAGTACATGTATGCGGCCACAGGTATTATACCTTACTATTTTGCAGCAAATGAATAATCTTTTGTAAATATGTATGTATCTATTGTATGGTAAGTGATATTTAAAGAAAAAAATAAGAGTGCTCAAAAAGACCAAAAAGTAATTTCTGTTCCTTTCGATCTCAAAAGCCCTTCCTGACTTCAAAACCACAGGAAAAGCAATGGTAATTATGTCAGACATGGCAGTAGGAAGATCCAATTCTTCTGCTTTCAAATCCTACACTTAATTGCATACTTTTAAATCGGTGTAACAGAAGTCTCTGTGCTAATGTACTGCTCAAAGAGGATGAAATCTGATACAAATTGAAAATTAGGAATTTAATATAATTTTCCATCTATTATGGACGACCACTTCCCAAGGGATATGAAAAGAAAAAGTATTTATAAGAAGAAATGCAAATAATTTATTGCTTTCCAATTGTCAAAATTCCTTAAGAATATTAAGAATGAAGGATAAGGAACTAAATTGGGATAGCAAACTGTCCATAGCCTGGCTATATTCAACACCTACGTACACAATCTTATTAACAAAGGGTTCAAGATAATTTAAAAGGCAATTGCTTATGTCTGCAATATTGTATCATGCCAGCAAATCAAGAGCCTCTGGGTATATTTTTCCTTTATCATGTATTCCCATCTTTTGGTCTTTGCGTAATAAAGCCAAATAGTTGTACAATGTCAAAAGAGATACTACTATCTTATTCACTTCTAATTTCTATTTTAACACATCAACTTGGAAATAGCCATTCCATATACATATACGTATACCTACAGAGAAACTAGTGTTCACAAGTCTCTGCTGTAGCCTTCCTGACCACCTTGGTAAGGAATTTCATAGGCCCACATTTTTTGAAATTAACAAAAATATGTATAACTGTAATATAAGAATCATCTGTCACACTAACATCTCATACTATTACTACTGAAATTCCTGTGGGAAAACAGGTACAAGTAAAACCATGAAGACTAGATCCTACACAAGGCTAGGGGTTTAACCTAATGTAAAGTAGAACTGAAAAAGGCGCTCTGTATGAGACTTCCCTGCACCTTAAAGATACCACCACTGTTATGCACTTTCAAATGCACCATGTCTTGCACCCTAATATTTTCTGAAGTACAGAAAAGATTCTCTCTGAGACTTCAGGATTATAGCTAAAGGCTTCATATTCTAAGGTTTTTGACTTTGATCACATTCTGGATGTGAAATCAGCATCTCCTTTTAGTGGTTTCTCACCTGTAGTGAAAACTAGGACGCATTATACGTTTTTAAGGCACAACCATGATACCAAACGTCTGCACAAACCATAAAGAGAAGCTTGTCCTGGTGTTTATAAATCTTAAACAGAAGATGACCTAACTGCCCTGTATTTACCTTAAGCAGCACACTAAGCTCAAACTTGTGTTAAGTACAGACCCCATCCTTAAGAGAAAAATACAGCTGTCGTCTGTGTACGTGCTTTAGCTCCTTGTGATCTTTTGCCCAGCCTATGCAGAGGCATTGCTCTGCCTGCAATTCCCTTATTCAATATCATAGGGTAACAGTCTGCCTCCTAAATATTTACTTGAGAAAAGGATAACATCTATTCTCATGGTATATTTTCTAGCTTAAACTCAACTGATTTTTTTTTGCAGATTTACAATGAAATTCTCAATATCTATGCTATCACATCGTATTTCTGTTCTATCTCAGATAATTTTAAAACTACCCTGCACACAAATTAGATACAAAAACCTATTAAATGGCACATGTGACTTCTGAGCAGCAGGCAAACAAGCTACTTGTACTTGTGAATGGTCTCTGACTAACTCTTATCAAAGACATCAGCAGCATACAATTCTGTATCTTCCAACAGAGTGCTGCCTGCATGCTTATCTCTGCTTTCAACTTCCTGTACTGTTGTAGTTACCTACAATGCAATGCATGAAAACGGGAAGGTAAAATCCATCCAGCCAATCAATCCCAGCAATTAAAAAATATTTGACATCAATGCATTGCTTGTTGAGGGCTAGGTCTATACAAAGGAAGGGGGAGAGGATGGCAGGGGGAGGAAGAGAAAGGAATCATAAATTATATGGAAACATCATGAATAGGAATTAAGACATCACCTCCAGTCAAGATTCAGTCTCTCTGATGCTACTCTTTCTAAAAAACACTGCACAGTCTCATCCAACTCTGATGACTCCCAATGGAGTGCTCTACCTGCCACATGCAATGACTGTTCTCTTTCCACCCTCCATATTCCCCCACTTTTCTGCAGATTGCAATCTGCTGTGCATTAGGAAATACTCCTATTACAAGAGTGAGGCAGTGGAAAAAGATCAAGCTCCCAGTAAGCTTCTGCCCTCACTGATATGGTCATTAGATGGTCAATGCTAAATCCAGATTATAAAAATCAATTGAAACTGAACCTAAAGAGAAGCTAATTAAATATCCTAGCTTTGTGTGTCTCTCATTTCATAACAGGCAAGTTGTAAAAGCAAGAACTTCGGCATTCATTTAATACCTTATCTCATGTTTTTACTTAGAACAATGTCAGGCTTGCATGTGCACTGAGGTGTGCAGCCACAGGTGTAACATTCTGAGTCCTCACATCAAAACTACATCCATTAAAAGCACAGCATGAACTCAAGAAAACATCAGGAGAGCATTCACACTGGAGTCAGAATCTGAAGGGACCTACTGGAGGTTTTCATCTTTTGTATGTGCCATCTGGTTAGAGAAAAAAAAAATCTAATTTATGGTACATTTATGGAGATACGCGAATAGGCATATCCTTTACTGTTTATTTATTTAAAGCCTAGTGCACCTTCTGAAATACTCCAGATACACAGTAACCAAAAGCTACAAACTCACCATATAATTTTGTTGTTTTTAAAATTCTGTATTAGAATTCCAACCAGAAACTTTTGAACAAAGAATAAAGTCTTTAGGCAAATTTACAAGTAATAAAGTAACTTGTATCAGTCAGTTGCATCTCAGTTCATTCTGTGTATTGACAGGGATCATATTTAACTACCACAGCTTTCTTTCCTAAATTAGAACCACTAATGCTAAATAGGGAAGGGTAGACAGCTACTTCAGACATCAGTAAAGTGGCATTAGCTTCAAGCAAATGAGGTCTCCTTTCTTCTTTCAAACACTCTGGAACAGTTGCAAAAGATTTTGCTTTGGTCTCATGTGACAAATGTACTCACCTTCCCCATCAGGGCTCATATTTTCATAGGAATCCCAGCGTATTAGTGGGTCTGATGTATTGTAATCAACTATTACTCCATGATCATTTTGAAGGTGTTCACATCCTAAAATGAAACATGTTTGAGACCAAAAATTATCAGTCACATATGTAATTATACACACACACAGATGTATGTATGTAGGCTTCTGACAGACGTTTGCTCCCTAAATGGCAACACCCTATTCTGAAAGGTAAGAAGCAGCAAGAAAGGAAGAAAGGTTAAATAAAAGAGTTTAAAAAAAAAAAAAAAAGGTTAATTTATTATTCAGAGACTTTTATCTTGAGCTTTTTGATTATGATGTAGGCTGATAATTTGGATCAGTCCCTAAACACAAATAACACAGATGATCCACCCAGCCCTAATAGGTCAGACATGATAAAGAGCTTTTGAGAATGGAACCACGAGCATCTATAAGAAGATGGTTCTAAAGGAATGATAAAATTAGACTTTGTTACAGATTTCATTCAGATTCATACAGATTATCATTCTGATACCAGAGAAATTTAACACTAAGGATGAATAGGGAGAGCTGAAAATTGTGACTTCATGTCCCTTTCAGTTCCCCCAAAGTGGCAGCTCTGCAGAATCTGAGACTAAACAGCTGCCTTTCAATGTGTTTTGCTGTGTTTAAGTATGCTCTGCCAAACATACCTGGAATTTTCAGCAGTAACCCATGTTTTTGTGCCTTTAACAAGGCATTAAATAATGATCAGGTTTTAAATTGATACAGTGAGGAACTTAGGTATAGTCCAGTCATTCAAATGCTAAGCACTTGAATCAAAGCACTTGATGCAAGGCATCAATAATTCATGACCTTGAACTTGGCTTTGATACTGATACAAATCAAACAGTTTGTCTTTTCTATCTAGATTAGGGAACAAAGAAATCCTCAGTTATCAAACCTTTGGCTGTGTCTACAGAAGCAATTCCTACTGTAGATTGTTCTAGAGCAACAGTATTATGCACATGCTGTGACTTTTAAAACAAAAATAGTTACAGTTAGAACAAGAATGCTATGGTCCTGCACCTTTATATGCAGCCTGGAAAAAGCCATCTGTAGAGTTTCTGTGACGTTTGTCACAAGGCAGACTTACGAATTTTATTATTAAATATTCAGGGATCTTATATTCTTGGCAACTGCATTCTTTCTTAAAAAACATCACAGTCAGTTATGTTCTAGAATACTGTGTACAGTTTCAAGCTACAGAATACAAGAATTATATGAATAAAGTGAAGCAAATGACAGGACTTTCCCTGTGAGGAAAAGCTGAGGGATCAGGGCTTCTTCAGTCTGGAGACAAATGGTCTTGACAAGGATCTGACAACAGCCTCCTAAAGGCCATAGAGGAGACAATCAGGTTGGAACAAGGCAGACAGACAAGAAACAGGCAAAATTTGAATCTAGATAAATTTAGAGTTAATATAAGGAAAAATAATTCCACTGTGAGAACAGTCAGACACAGAAATAGCCCACCCACTGAGGCTGTGACATCCTTTCCTTGAAGTTTTTCATTATTTGACTGGACAAAGCTTTGGCAAAATGGTCTGATCTCACAAATGAGCCTGGTTTCAGCAGAAGGATGGACTAGAGATACCCTGTACTTATTCTAGAATTCTATAGTATTTTCAGATGTGGAAAAGTGATTTTGCAGAAATTGTAAATAAGTATTTCAAGGTATCACCAAAAACCGGGATATAAACTCTCCAACCAATTAATAGGTTAGAAAGCCAACATTACTAGCAGTGCTGGCTGCGTGGGGATTTCTCCTCAAAGCATGTATCCCCAGTAACCTAACAGACCAGGTTATATTCCTGAAACGAATACATACTCATCACGTTTCCTGAATACATGTATATATACTAATTATTTCTGTGGACTTATTTGGATATGGTTCCAGATTTTCTGATTAATCCTTTCTCTTTCAGAGTATTTTAAACATGTGGTGAGGCCATAATTTACTTCTCTTATCATTCTTTGTTCTAATACACAATCCTTGTTCCCAAGGATTGAATCCTTGATCTCAATTAGATCTCTGCTAGTACATATTAATCACTAATATAAGTAAATAAGGAAGCATTAGCTGGCACAAGACTTGTTAGTCACAGATGTAGAGAATTAACACAAGGTCACATTAATCTCTGGTATTTGTACTAAGCACTGTATGGTGCAAAACTAAGCATTAACCACAAATATAGGGATCATATAGTGCTAAAGTTAAAGAATTTTTCAACATCTTCCCAGACTGCTGCATAGACTTCTTCTTAAAGAAATATAACTTGTTCAGTAACAAAGGTGAGCTGCTCTTCCTAGCCAGTTAATGCCTCAGGCAGGAATTGAACACAAATATCCAATTACTTAGAGCCTTACTTTCCAACAGCTTAAAGCCTCTCATTTGTCATCTAAGGAAGCGAAATTTGAAAAAAATCTTGGTCCTTTTTTAGATGTGTCAACTGGCCTGTCTTCAAGCATTTACTATCCAGAAACACTTAGAACAAGCTAGACAAATTCATTTATAAAACTGGTTTTCTTTAATGGCTTTCTAACAGGCTAAGTGAGATCTTTGTGCTCAGTTGGGCACAATCCAAATTCTTAGTGACTGCTGCCATAATTTTCTAAATTATCAAACTCGTGGAAAAAAAAGGAGGAAAGCATGCAATTCACAGGACACTGAGGACACTGAATGGGAATATGTATAAGACAGACAGTTAAGAGTATTTGGTTTTCAATCAGTCTCAGGCAGAATCCATACTTTTTGGGACACCACAAAATGACTAAAAACACATTCATTAACAGAATTAAACTGCAATGATCTGCATGATCTTAAGTTCTTACTGTAAGTAATAATTATCACATAATCTTAAACATATTAAAATAGAATTTTGGAAGCATGCAGAATATCCTACAAGCCTACTTCAAAGGAGAAGCATTTCCAGGAAAACTATAGCTGTATCTCTTTATGCTAAACTGAAGATAGTCCAAACTTCAATACTGCAAACATAATCAATTATGACAACATCCAAAAAAGGTTATGGGATAGGCCACTTGCTGTCACTCATGCTGAGCCAAACCACCTACTATCCATGTTCTACACAGGTACACAAATGTTTTCTACTAGTTGTAGCAAGTGTTCTGGCATAGCTTTAAAACAAAATCTGGTGACTTCTATGCTGATATAAATGCAGAGTCTTTATTAATTTTTTCAAATTTAAACCGGTAACTAATATATTTTAATGAAAAAGTAAAATTGCAGATTTTTTACAAGAGAAGTGGAACAAAAGAGGAAAAAAGATTTTTTTAAAAAAATGCATATTTCATGATGATTTGCTTTCAAATGAAGCATATATTTGGTTCTCTATGCTCACCTTGAATTTTCTCTGGAGTTCCTGAAAACACTAATTCCACCTTGCTGTAATCAGGGAAACGGTCATCTGAGAACAAAGGATAGGATTTCAGCAAGATGTTTCCCAGGAGAGCAGTTTCAGAACACTCAGAAATCAGGATTCTCTATAGCTATCTATACATATACCCTTCTTCCCTTCTCTCTTCCCTTCTCAGTTGCAGCTTAGTGATCTGCTTTTCAAAGCTACATTCTTTGTGCCACACATTTTCCAGAAAAGACCACATAAATGCCAGCTAGAGTTTTGCTTGCTTTCTAGAACAGCCAAAAGAAGAGATGTACAGTTCCTAACCCCCTCTCTAGACAGACATGGCTTATAAAGAAAACACACCCAGGTAAATCAAATATGTTCCCCATATTGGCTAAACCACAATACTTGACCACAAAATTTTTGGTAGTCTTATGTTGTGTGTTGCAGGAAAATAGCTTGATTTTAGTTTGCTAGTAACATAGGCTGAAGTTCCAAACCTGATATAAACATAATAAAACTGAAGTTTTAATTTGGAAAATATGAGGACTAGTATGACACATTTTCAAGTGTGTCTGAAAACTCTGTGTCCATTCTTTGATACTCTGAAGCATATTAAAAGACAGACTACGTCACAAACACATTATCAGACTTTATGACTGTTTTCACTAGCCAGAAAAGGGAACAATTTAGCTCATATTATTTCCTTCAATGGTGACTAAGAGAGAATGTCTGTTGTTTTTATAAATGTGAGAGAAGGTGATAAGGACTATGTAGGAGTATCTGAATTATTCTGACGAGTTAACTCACGTGAAGAGCTTTTCTTGTCATTAGCGTTTTACCGGTGTTACACGCTATAATTTAACTAACTCAAAGCAGTCTCCCTTTCCCCAAAAATAAGAAAGGAGGGAAAAAAAAGAAATAAGAATCCTTTTGAAAACAGGTGCTGAGGAAGATCATCACATGCACATGCCTGCACGCCCACACATATACACATCCAACCAACAACAGAAGACAAGTACCTTTGTTGGCATTATCCAAATCTTCTTTGCCAAACACCAATCCATGTCCTTGAATAGCTCCAGTGTGAAACTGAAGGCGAAAAATCACATCACGAGTAGCCGACCTGTATTTTTTGTGATAACACTTCATCTAGAAAGACAGAAAAACATTTTATGTCAGAAGTATTTTCTTACAATTCTGAACAAATGAGTGAATGTATTAGTTGCTAATTAAAGCAGTCACAACACAATTTATTGTAGACACCTCTGATGTTGAAACAAGCAGGGTATGCATTATTCTATCCTTTAAAATTACACAGGCCCAAGGCAGGATACTTCTAGATACGTAAAAAATAATAATCACTATTTTCATCACTATCAGCCATGTATCAGTAGGTTATGAGCCAGAATCACAACGTCTGGCAGTACAATAATGAAGTGCTGACAGACTTCTTCCCTACCAAATTAATGAATTTCAGCACACACATTTCAAAATAAGTGAAGAACATGAGGACTTTTTCAAAGCAACGCTGCAAGCTGATTATATCTATTTGAGGACTTTTAAAAAACCTGCTCTAGTGATGACAGGATCTTGTTTTAGGTTACCACAGGAAGTTGATAGTAGTTTTGACACCTTGGATAAAACACGGAACTCTACAAAAACATCTAGTATGAATTTCAGTAGCTAAAAGTGAACACAATATACCTATTCTCTAACACCACCTTCCCTGAGACTAAACCTATGGATATTTTACCTACTAATTCTCTGAGTCTACTGTAATACAAAGCCACTCAGCATTCTTACAGGAATATGTAAAACTTTTGGCAACCTTAGTCACAGGACTGAAAATTTTATTGTATTATCCTTATTGTATCAGGATTTTATGATAAAGCAGATATTACTGAAATGCATTAAAAAGACAACAAATATCACTTTTACTAAAGCCGGAATAAAAAAAGCATCCTAGACATAAAATGCCAAACAATTCAAGAGCATAGAGTTATTCAAATTAAATGATGCAAGAAAGATGTAGGAGCTTACAAGGTGCAGTGTTTTATTTCCCCACTGCTTTTCTTATTAAATGTCTGCCTTCCACATTGTCCCCACTTCCCCTGCCCCTAGTCCTGGCCACTCCCGCAGGTTCTCCCTATTGGTTCCAGTACCTCAACTCTGCCCATGTACCACCCCTGTGCCCTGAGATCATTTGTCCAAGTGCTCTCTCCACCCCCTTCATCCCCAGATAGGACCCCAAGCTCCCTGACCACATGGTCTCTCTGCCTCTGGGAACCGGTTTGTCACCATGTAATAAAAGTTCCTCTGAGGTCCACATGGAGAGACCCTTCTCACCTCCTTTACTGTCACTGTGTTGTGGAGCTGTCAGCTAGCTGGAGCAGGAGCACAGGGCCGTCCGGAAGGACTACAAGAGAGCGGAACTGCTGCTCTATCCTAAGCACCCCCGCAGTGCTTTCTGAGAAGGCTGCGGCTTGCTAAACCAAACTAAGCAACGCAACAACAAGGGATGCTTCTGAAAGTTGGAATTAAAACACAGTTATGAAATTCTTCTCACTACAAAACTTGAAAAATCTAACATAAGATGTTGCTATCTAGCCTTCTTTATAGTAACCCCATGATATCTTAAATTCCAGAAGTTAATCAGCACTGACCATATACATGGCACACAGGACAATTTCTGAAATATTTCAGCCCATATACCAGAAATGCTTTCTTTTCAAGTATTCTGTACGCAAATCACATATTCCTAACCTAGTATAAGGGCTGGGAGATTCTCTATGCATGTAATCTTCATTTTATCTGAAAGCGAGGTTGTTTGTTTGTTTTTAAGAGAATCCCCTACCGTATATTGGCAATACCAGGTAAAATAGTGTTCGCTTCTTTCTTCAGACAGTGCTTTACATGCAGTAAAAGGAACATTTTGTAAAAACCCTTATCTATTAAAGGGATCTACTTCGTTTTAGTCCAACACAACTACCAGCA
>NW_024581748.1:0-65873 GCF_017639235.1 Corvus kubaryi
GCCTCTCAAACCCCAAATTATGAGAACAATAAGTTCAAGAAAAACCTACTGCAGTCTTGCTGTTGGTAACACATACCAACATAGCTTAAGACTTTCACTGACACTACTAGTTTCATCCAGCATATACTCTCCTGTAAATCTTCATTGCTCCTCCAAATTCTTAGCATTGCAGAAAATCAGCTCATCAGAATGTGGTGCATGAGTTTAATCTCTTTTTCTTCTTTCCCACTGACATTTTTCTTGTTTAGAATTTTAAGCTAAATCTGCTTAAGGACTGAAATGCCTTATAACAATCTACACTGAGAATTCACTTTGATGAGAAGCTAAAATTCATTTTGGAGAGAGACTAGGTCATGTTTTCTAAGCTAGGTTACCTCTCTATAAATCTAAGGACTTGACCCACAAAATATTTATTATTATGAGAATAGCATATTATTATATATAATACAATAATAACAATATATAATAGAATAATCCATATTGATAAATGTATGCCAGCATAAACCAATATATTAAACTTGCCATCAGAAAGTGTGGGTCACACAGTTAGTCCCACATCCATATGTGTGACCAAAAGAAGGAACTCAGTGGAATGCTATTAAAAACTATTTTTTTCATTATTCTCTGTTAGATGTAAGCAAAAAGTGAAAATATACCTCAACAAAATGGAGCAATTTTGCTTTAATAATCTAACCAGAGGTCCAAAACCATCTTTGACTGAAAAAGATGAATAATAGTCATTAGATTTTTTTTCCAGACAACTGAACAGACAAAAATCTGGAAATTATTAAACATATAAATACCACTTGGCTGCTTCCTTGGGATGTTAAAAATACTAAAAACAATAGAGAATCATTTGAACTAAGTCATCTGTTGTCCTATGTTGTGGGATCTACAAGATGTGGCAATAACAGACAATACAAAAACACAAAGTTCTTAGAAAAATCTGCATTTGGAAAGAATTTGTTAAACTGTGAATTTTGCACTTTCAAAAGCAACAGCACCATGATTTTCAACCATGCATTAAAAATATGCTAGTAGTAGTAGGATGAAGGCAATATTTTATGTCTTCTGGATACATTATTATTTCCATATGGTGCAATACCTTCACTCAATTATAATATACTATAATACTGATTGCTACAATAACTCTGCCTTCCTTAATTTATTGTATTACAGCCCTCTAAATAATATACAACTTTAAATAGCAAAGATTAGATACTATAAGTACTGTATATACACTGCAATAGTTCAGTACAGAATAGAGAGGCTTATAGTACTCCAAACAAGTGGGAGCTGGATTAAATTTTTAGTATCATTTAATTCCATTGTTGTAAAAGACTAACAACAAGCTGAAGCATTAGAAATCAAATAATCCTTGCAATACTTGCAATGGAAAATACTGTTAACACCGAATGAAATGTCGCTGAAGCTGCTGAGTGCAGCAGTTTCCCTCTGTAAGGGCATGCACCAGGAGTAGTTAAATTTCCTTATTCAACAAAACTGTTGTAGTAATAGGGAGCCACCGCCCAACACACAGGCCACATGCATGGCTGGTCAGATGCTTAGCTGCGTGGGTGGAGGGATTCTCTGGGAGCTTAACACAAACACATGGGTTGGGCATTGCTGGAGTAGGGTTGTGCATGTGCTCAGAAGTGAAACAAGCAACCTAAATGACAGACAACAATTTCCGGAGACAGCTGTATGGAAACACTAGGTACAATGAGTGGAAGGACAGACTCTTTCAAAATTGTATTTTCTGCTTCTTTTCAGGAGTGTATGCAAAAATCCAAAAGAATAAAAGACTTAGTTCCATGGGCCTCAAAAATAAGAATCGTCAGCCAGCCAAAAAACCACTAGCCCACAAATCCAATTAACCTTGTACCAAATAGTCAGCTACTCAAGAGTGGCTAATTTTCAGGTCTTAAAGACTGTAAGCCTTTTTCCTAGAGGCCATTATCTCCTTTTATGAAATCAGCCCCCTCCCTGCCACAATGCATCAGTACTTAAACATTTGTTTGATGGGGGATCAGGCTTTGCTAGGTTAGTGCTAAGCTGTGCCTTTCCCCTTTCTCTTAGTCAATGAAAGTGGTTAGTTCTGAGCCCTTGTCAATGTTTCTAAATACAGAATGATATTTAGAAAGACTTCTGATTAAACTGACACAGGTCTGAAATTCATGCAAGTTAGTGGTTTTAGACTAGGTATCAATAGAAGAATATGGCACAAATAGAGGTGAGTGGACAATTTTATGGCCACATTACATAAATTTTAAAAAGTTTCACCCTGAATTGGCCCACTAACGTCCAATTTTAATCTCTCTGTGGCTTAAGCCTATAACGAGTTGGCAAAATACTGAATTCTTTAGAAATTCTTTAATGTTAAGGCCACTTGTTTCATACATTTTGAATTTGATGATGGCTATTGGACTTCGGATACGACTGCATATGACATTTCTGGAGAGAATAACAATATTTTGTTAAGAAAAAAACACACGAACTTCTAACTCAATGTGTAGATTAAATCAGTTAGTAACCCCCATTACCTACATTATGTTTGAAACTACCACTCCATAAAAAAAAAAGCCATGATGAATCAGCATTCGCTGTTTAGACCAGCTTATTTGTGATCAATGTAATAAAGATGAAACTGTCACAGTTTCTTGTCCATGGATTCTTTAAAATAGGACAAAAAAAGGCATTTGGAAAACTACCTTTTCCACGCTTTATTGTTGCAGCCACCACAACCTCCAGAGCTCCTGCCCACAAACATCATTAGAAAAAGACAATTGACTCCATGGGCACCACTTTGTTTTCATACTTGCACCAAAATTTGGACCATTGGATCTTTTATTTAAAAATTGCATAATCTTAAATATAAGATTATTTTAACGAGGGTCTGTCATGACTTCCATGTAAACAAGAGTAAGTTTTCAAAGGAGGGCAATTCGCTCAACGTAATCTTACCATCCCACGTACATGATATTGTAATAGTGGCATCATTATTATTCCCATAAAAGTAACAGTGAGTTCTGAAATTGAACCAGGCAGCCTGGTTGTGTTGGGTGCATGTATAAACATAAGAAAAGAGACAATCCTCGCCATGAGCTTCCTACAAATAGTAGAAGGAAGAGAAATTAAAGAGGTTGCCTGTGGTACACTATATTTTTAGAGTCCTCCAAACTCTAAATCAGAGGGTAAATTTTGTGTACAGTTGTACAAAGGTTTTCTTACTTATATGAAAATTGACTTATTTCTTAGCAAGGCATTGTTTCTATACAAGCAGAGCAGTTTGTCAGCTGGTCAGAAGCACAGATGTGATTTTTTGTTCACACTGCAAAATGGATTAGTGAAATTATCTTGCTCGACTAGATTGGGGACATTAGACTATCTAGGCACTCAGCCTCAGGCAAAGCAGCTGTACCGTTTACATGGTGGGCTGCCATCATTTTCAGTAGCACAGCTGAGAGGGGAAGCAAACTCTGCTGGGGGTGCTGGGGTAGGAACTTCATAAAGAGGTTTTGTTGCCAGGGGGACTGCAATGTCAAACTGCATCTTCAGTCTGTACATATATAAATATAGGTAGATAGGTATATATATGTCTTTTTTAAAGAGCCTCAACACAGAACAGAATTTTTCTGCTACTGACACTAGCTCTCTCAAAGACTTAACCTGAATTGACAAAAGCTGCCTTCTGTCAGCATGGCTGTGACCAGAGCAGGGGTTTTCTTTAGCAAAACTGTGTCAGCCACAATGTGTGAAATTTTTCTATTAAACAAAAATACTGTCTTCTTACACTAGCACAGTGTCATAGGCTGGCTTCTGTTTGCAGGCAGTATTTGATGGCAGCATGAAGCCAGATGGGTTATGAGTTGCTAGTCAACAAGGTTCAGATTTTAGTTAAGAAACATCTATGTAGCAAAAAGCTGACTGGCATCTTTGTTGGCACATTGTAACATTGATCAAACAATGCATGCATATGGTAAGGTTTTTTCTCACTCTTGATGTGATCTCATGTTAAAGAAAAAGCCATTTAGTAAAGCAGAGCTGCTACCATATGTGGTACTTACTCTGCCACCAGGATCCCAGGTTCCTACAGGATCCTTCCTGTACCACCCAGAGAAAAGTGCTGTGATGGTTCCTTTCTTTTGTAAAGAGCCTCCACCCACAGTCTCAATCTCTCCAAGGTGTGAAGTATTTTATTAACATTAGGTTAATAAAACAATAAAAAAACCCAACAGGAAAGCTGAGTGATTACTTCTCTAACACCCCTATTTGGGGACCCACACAGAGGACTGCAAGAATAAAGTTAAGGGGCTTGGAGGCTGAGATGCTAAGTATTATTGCAAGGAGAAGCACCAACAAAGCTGAGCAGGATACCTCACTCCTTCCTTGCACTAGAGCCCATGACAATTTCACTTCATTATTTAACAGGAAGGGCTTGTTACTTAAGATTAAGAAATTATTCTTATTTACCTTAATGAATCAAGAGAACTGGCATCTGGGATATAGTGAAAACTTCTGGGATGTTCGTAATACATGTGTTCTTTCAAGACAAAATATCCTACTCCTGGCTCTAGGGCAATAGAGCTTCTAAGCACCTTTGTGGCCCAAAAGATGATGCCAGTGCTAGAAAGTAAAACCATTCTCTGGCCCTGGGATTAACTAGTATGACAAGACTTACATCTGCAGTGCTAAGCTTTCCTATCCCCTCAAGCAGAGCCACATCCAAACTGTTGAATATATCTCCTTCAGATCACCACGTAACCACAGAGCCTCACTGAGATTACAGTTTCAGGAATGGTCCCAGTGGGCAATTGCCTTGCTGGCCCAGAGCAGTGTTCTGTGTGCTGATGCTTCAGACTACCTAGTCTTTGGGAGGAGTAACAATCAACGTGTGTAGTGCCACAGCACTTACTAACAATTTGACAGTATCAAGAACCACAGGACAAGGCTTGTACTTGTGAACTGGCTCTGTTTAGTTTAACAGTATAAACACAGACTCTTCTGCATGAAAAAGGGTTACATGGGTTCAAGGACAGATCAGACAAGCACTTGGAAGTTAGGTCTACTGAGGGTTGCTAAACAGCCAAACCACACGAGCTATAGAAAATCCCCTGAGCTAAAAACAGCCAGAGATTAGAAGAACAGTCAGGACATGTGTCATATATGGTTGTTCTGTTCTCACTCTTTCCTGGGAATCAACCCAATTTCTAGTCTTAAAAACCACACAGACAGACCTTTGGTCCTCATCAGTAAGGATATTCTCATGCTCTCAGGAGTCACAGAAGCTGTAAGTCCAGCACTGAGCTCAGTTGTCCAAGACTATCTTTACACATGTATGTAGACACATACAAATGCATTTGCTTTGAGGATTTTTTTCCAAGATCTTCTCCACCACACTAATGATACCATGAAATGTCAGGAGAGTTGTGCTGTCACTGCAGCCTCAGTGGCGGTCTCAGAGGAAAATACCAGAGCAGACATTTTGTATCCAGCTGCAGCCTGGTGTCCAAAATTTGAGCCTGAATTTCCTACACATTAATTATGTAGAGATTGGGGTGTTTCACTTCTTAGCAATACAAGCTTTAGTTTGCAGGGTGACTGATAAAATAACTTTAAGTTGAGATTAAGGTAGGGAATTACATGTTTTGGTAACACTCAGAAACATGATATGAAAGTGGAGAGAGTGGACGAATGAGGATCCACTTGAAAAATTTCATGTTTTAGTTTTATTTAATTTGTCAGAATGCTATTCTTCCAGTCATTTCCCAAAGCAAAACTTCATAACTATCTGATAACACGGGATTCATGCACCTTTCCCACTTTTAATACCACGTAGGAGTTTTCAGAGACCCTTTCTCCCCTCAGAGGGAAAATCACTCTCAGGGGAAAGACTATCAGCCGTATTGCCAGGTGCCAGGTGCTTTCTCTCCCAGCAGTGACAGTGCGAGGGAGAGGGCCCATTTGGGGAGGCTCCGGAAGCACCGCAGACGAGCGAAGCGGCACCGCGGGCGGGGAGGGTGCGTGTCCGGACCTGTTGTGCCGAGCTGCGCTGCGCCGAGCCGGGCAGCGCCGGCACCCCAAGGCCCCGACCTTCCCCTTCTGTGCTCTTGCCCGGCTGCGGGCGGGCGCGGCAAGCCCGTCCTCCTCATCCTCCTCCTCCTCCTCCTTCTCCTTCTCCTTCTCCTTCTCCTTCTCCTTCTCCTTCTCCTTCTCCTTCTCCTTCTCCTTCTCCTCCTCCTCCTCCTCCTCCTCCTGCTGGCCGGGCGCAGGGGGTTACCGGGGAACCACAGGAGTGTCCGGTCACCGTCCGGCCCGGGCAGAGGGCACAGAGGGCAGCGGGGCCTGGGGCGCTCCACCGGCCCGTGGCCACCACCCACCGTGCTTGCTGGTGTCCCTTGTGGTCCAGCCCTGCCTGTTTCCACTGTTCCAGTTTGCCCATAAACCTGGAGTCCCCTGCACCGAAGTGACCAATAATTAAGCAGACCCAGTGAAAAACAATCAGCGCTTGGCTTCCCACACGCACATCTTATGTTGCTCCACTTTAGAGTTCTAACACAGAAGGGGCAACTTTCTTCAGGAAACGTGCTGCATCTTGCCACAATTTGAGCTGTGGTGCAACCTGTAGGTTACGGGCGGGTTCGGTCGGGACGGAGACGGATGGAGAGATCTCTATAGGCAGGTCTTGGGACACAGTCGGTTTATTGTAAAGGGCGTGGGTATTGGGGCACTGCTCAGAGCTGCCAGACTCAGCTCTGAGCAGGCCCAAGAGAGTAAGCAGGTGAGAGAGAGAGAGTGGGTGTAAGAGCAAGAGTGGAAGTAAGAGTAGAAGTGGAAGAGAGGAATAGAGAAGAGAGAATCAGAATGTCTGAAGTCCTGGTTACAATACAATAAATCATCTTCTGTACTGAATATTCTAATTGTCACTAACCAATCTAATACAAGATACAAATCCTATAGCATTTACATACAGCCTATAAGAGTTCTTATATTACCATAGAGTGTTACATCTTAACTTCTAAAAACTACTCTTTGGACCCCTTCTGCTGAGCTAGTAGGGTCTGCTCTGACCCTTGGACCTGTTTGCAAGCAGAGGGTATTGTTTCATCAAGAGGGGATTACTTCAGTGGCCATACCATTGTTTTCTAGTTGTTCAGTAACTAAGACCTGGTATTTCAAAAGTGGCTTTCATTTCGATGTTGCCTGTAGTTTTCATATTCCCAAAATCTTTTGTCAGGAAATCATATTTCCAAGGTTTTCCTGTTTCATCCTCCCCAACAGCAACCATCATGCCAAGCCACGTGATTTTTCAGGATGTGTTTTTTAGACCAAAAGGTCCTGGTTAATCTTCCATTTACACTACTGGAAGCCTTTTGCTGTCAATGGAGCTACTATGATTTATAATGTGCCCTTGGATAGAGAGGAGCAAGGCCACACACTGCCTTTCTGCATGAGGTTCTGTGGCCATTGTCCTGTGCAGATGCAGCATGAGTTCACCCACAGGCTGGATAAAACATGCACCTTTTATTTCCATATGGCCACTAAACAATGTGCACCTTTTATTTCTTTAGCTGTGACCACTAAACTATCTGAATGGTGATTAAAAAACAAGTCTGAGTTTTGTGGGAGGTGTGAAGATGGTTTTGTTCTTCAACACACCGCTACTTAATGAATAAACTGGCAATCCTGGAAGAAATATCAGTACTTGTTCTATATGTTAGTACTTAACCTGGTCATGAAATGAAATGCATGATGATCACATGTACTTGACTGGCCACAGAAAGCTGAAGGTCAGAGTCCATCTCACAGTCTGGAACCTCTGTGTCCAGAGAGTCAATGTATTTCTAGCCTGAAATTTAT
This sequence comes from Corvus kubaryi, assembly GCF_017639235.1. Classification (NCBI taxonomy): domain Eukaryota; kingdom Metazoa; phylum Chordata; class Aves; order Passeriformes; family Corvidae; genus Corvus; species Corvus kubaryi. Next base: position 7,861 of record NW_024581748.1, read on the forward strand.
CCCATGAAGGCTGTCTTTCTTAAGGATAGGAGTAATAAAACTAATAACAAAATCCTTGTAAGACATCAATTGCGCTGTGTACAGTGGGTTCTGGAAACTTGTCTGGGACTGTTAATCAGGTTTCTGAGAATGATATTAATGCAGGATCTAGAAAAATGGCAGTGCAGTGTAATTCTTTAATTTCTGCCTTTGATAAAATGCTCTGAAGGTAAGGGCCAGAAATTTCTTAATAACACCAGAGCTTAATACAATGACATTAACACACATGGGTGAGGAATGTCTCACAGAGCTCTATTTGCCATTAGCTATGAAAACACTGTGTGCAAGGTAAATTAATAGTTATTTCAATGGAATAGTTAACTAGAAAATGAGACTGGAGTTCCTAAACTGCTTCTGAGATACTGAGATGGAGCCTGACTTCTGCTTTATGTAGATAGGCTGTTCACTTCATTATTTGATTAGCAAAATGTCCCCAGACATATAAAATTTTTTCTGTTGCTGCCTCCCTGACATGACTATACTTCTCACTGGCAGGAGCAGAATGCAGAATTCATCTTCTCAAACTTTTGTGATACTTCAGCTGACAACAAGGTAGCAACAATAAAATAATAACCGTGGATATTTAAGTCTGCTACAGTGGGGAGAAATAAATTGAATGAGATCAAAAAAATAACAAATGACTTCCATAAAAGCATTATGTTCATGAACAAAACTGAAACACATTAAGGACTTGAAAGACACAAAAATATTAATATTTACCTTTCAGAATTTAGATCTATCATTGTTTTATTTTAGTATATTGTAATTGATAAAGGTCACATTCTGTCTCATATTTTAACATGCAAATATATGCACGCTTAAGTAACAGCTTTTGCAATATTTTCAGAAGTTGTTTTGTTTTGTTTAAAGTCCATGTACATCCCTTTCATGTGAACAATATTCTTACTCTTCAGTGAAAGAACAATTTCAAAGCTACAAAGAACTGCCCAGCAGCCAGCTCTCAAGCTGCTTTCTGGGCATCCTTGCCACCCAGCTCACTGACCTGGTAAGGAGGGCTGTAAACTAACAGTGATGGGGAGGGAGAAAATTACCAGAAGCCCTGGTGGAAGTGATGGAAAGGACTGAAGTGAAGTGAAAGGACCTGGAGTGATGTGACAGATAGTGATCACAAAATTAGGAAAACAGGGCTGAAGAAAGGCCACCTCTATCACTTGCACGGGAGAAAGGAAGTGTCTACAAGGCACCATTATGGGGAAGTTCCTAAAATTCTTTCTGGGAAATCAGCATGCTGGGGTGCCTCTCTAAAGTACCTGTGCACTCATACACATAGCATGGGTAATAAACAAAATTAATTATAGATCTCTGTGCAGCTGCAGGACCTTAATATTCTTGGGATCATGGAGATGTGGTGGGATGGCTCTCATGACTGGAGTGTTGCAATGGAGGAATGCAAACTTCCTGGAGGCCAAGCAGATGAGGAAGGGGAGGTTTCCCTTTGTGTGAGAGAGCAGCTGGAGAGCATAGAGCTTTCCCTGAGGATGGATGCTGAACAAACAGAAAGCTTCCGGTAAGGATTGAAAAACAGACTGGCATTAATGGCACTGTAGTGGGTGTTTGCTATGGGCAGACATACTAATGGGAAAAGGAAAAGCTCGTTGTGGGTGTGAAGGCTGACAGGAGTGTTGAATGCAGGGACCATGAGATGTTGGAGATCAGGCCTTGAGAAAAGGAAACTGAGCAAAAAGCAAGATCACAGTTCTGGATTTTAAGAGAGCAGAATTTGGCTTCTTTAGGGATCTGCCTGGTACAGTCCTGCAGGATAAGGGCTTGGGGAGAAAAGGGGACCAAGGATGCTGCTTTATAGCCAAGAGTATCCTTGTCCAAGCTCAACAGCAGTCCCTCCTAATGATGCAAGCTCAACAGCAGTCCCTCCTAATGATGAACAACATGCTCCTGACAAAACAAAACAGACCAAAAAAAAAAAAAAGAAAACCATAGAAGGTGAAAGCAGGGGCCGGTAGCCTGGGAATAATACAGAGATGCTGTCTGAGCATACAAAAATGTGGCTAGGACAGTCAAAGCCAAACTGACATTGAAACTGACATTGGATATGGCCAGGAATGTCAAAAGCAACAAGAAGGGATTTTGTAAGCACATAGATGACAAAAGGAAGATTTGGGAAAATGTGGGCACATTGATGGATGGAACAGGGGTCCTCATTACACAGGTACTCCATGCATTCTTTGTCTCCGCCTTTATTAGGAAGATTGATCTTCAGGGATCCCTGGCCCCAGAGACCAATGAAGACTGGAGCAAGGACAACATACTTTTGGTGAAAGAGTATCACATCAGAGAATAAAACTAGACATACAAAAGTCCATGGACTGTGAGGGAAAGCATCTACAAGCACTGAGGGAGCTGACTGTAATTGTGAGGCCACTCTTGATAATGTTAGATTGATTGTGGTAACTCTGAGCGCTGGGGAAAACAGCAAATATCACTCCTATCTTCAAGTAGGCCAAACAAGAGGACCCAGGGAACTACAGGCCAGTCCATCTTACTTTGAGCCTTGGAAAGGCTATGGAGCAGATAATCCTGGAAATTATTTCCAGGCCCTTGAAGGACAAGACAGTTGTCAGGGGTAGTCAGTATGGCTTCACCAACGAAAAGTCATGCTTGGTCAACCTGACAACCTTCTACAGTAAAAGGAGTGGCCTTGTAGGTGAGAAAAAAGCAGTGAATGTTTCTTACCTGGATTCAGAAAGACTTTTGACACTGTCTCCCATAAGATCCTTATACAGAAGCTGTTAAGTAGGGATTAGATAGGCAGATGGTGAGGTGGATCGAAAACTGGCTGAATGTCTATGCTCTGAGCATGGTAATTAGTGTCACGAGCCTGAGTTGGGGCCAGTAACTAGCAGTGTACCCCAGTCGTCTCTACTGGATCCAGTCCTGTTTAATATCTTCATTAATGACCTGTATGCTAGGGCAGAGCATAGTCTCAGCAAGTTTGCTGGTGACACAAAAGTGGGAGGGTTTTGCTGCTGTGTGCAGGGACCTTGACAGGCTGACCTTAAGAAATTCAACAATAGGAAGTACAAAGTCCTGCATTTGGCAGAAAACAACCCCTCATGCCAGTACCTGCTGGGGTCCACCCAGATGGAAAGGAGATTGGCAAAAAAGGACTTAGGAGTCCTGATGGACACCATGTTGGACATGAGCCAGTGGTGTACCCTTGTGGCAAAGAAGGCTAATGGCATCCTCATCTGACTTAGGCCTAGAAGTGCCAGCAGGTCGAGGGAGGTGCTGCTTCCCCTTCACTCAGCACTGGTAAGACCACATCTGGATTACTGTGTTCGGTTCTGGGCTCCATACTGCAAAGACTCCAGTAAGGGGCCATAGATATGACTAAGGGGCTGAAGCATCTCTCCTATGAGGAAAGGATGAAAGAGATGGGACTGTTCAGCCTGGAGAAAAGGAGGCTCAGAGAGAATCTTATAAATATATATAAATACCTGACAGGAGAGTGCAAATAGGTTGGAGCCAGGCTTACAGGAACCAGGCTCAGTGGTGCCCACTGACAGGCCCATAGGCAATGAGCACAAAGTGGAACACAAGAAGTTCCTTCTGAACATCAGGAAGCACTGTGAGCATGACTGCGAACTGCCACAGATTGCTCAGGGAGAATGTGAGGTCTCTTGTTTTGGAGATATTTAAAAGCTACATGGACTTGGTCTTGGGCAACCAGCTCTAGGTGGTCCTGCTTGAGCAGGAGGTTTGGACCAGATGACCTCCAGAACTCCATTCAAATCTCAACCATTCTGTGATTCTGTGTGAGCCCTGTGAATACTAGAGACAGATTTCTTCTGAAAACAGAGATGTTTTCCATATGAGCACTTGGCCTTTATAGTCTATGAAAACAAAATCCTATTTTATTTTTCATGTCTAGTAATGGTCAGTGGCATTTCTTTTTGTTTCTTCTGAACTTTTATTCTTTGACAAATAGTCAACAATTTTTCCCTTCACACGTCCTGAACCCTAGCGCCATCTGGACCAAAGTATTCACACAATTGCTTTCTTATCCTGCACAGAACACTTCTGCCTATGCATTAAAGGTGTATGCTTTACTGCATACCCTATTTATTTTGTTAAATCTGAGTAAATTAATTCCAGCATAGCTTTAACCCTTGCATGACACTGTCATCAAAACTAAAGACTGCCAACTGCAAGCAACTCTTCTCATCTGTCAGAGTTAATAAAAGAATGCATTGTACTTTTATAGGCCAGAACACTATTTAGTCACTCCAGAAAACAGTAAATAAAAACCACATCTTTATTAATTTTGAAGACAAGACATTTAATTCCTCTTTGAGTCATATCTGAGATTTATGGTTTTCAAAATATTAAATAAAACTAAACAGAACATCCAAAACCTCAGCAGCTAATTTACTGATTTCATAACAGTAAGTCAGAGGGAAAAGTGAAAATAGGTAAAATATAATTGATACATCCTAGCTCTTAACAGCCCAGAAGGTATGCAAAGCAGAGGGGTATTCAAGGAGTCAACAAAAAAAATTAAAGGAGAATGTGCCAAGATAATCTGATTGAAAGGTGCATAAGCGCATATCTTTCTATATACAACATATATTCTGCCTTCTTTATGTGAAGGCTTTGAAATTGAATTGAATTGAAATTTGAGTTGAATTTAAATTTAGTGAAAGAGGAGGAATATTTCCATCTCTTTGAGGGGTGGAACAGGGTGAGACAGGAATATCTAATTTTTATCCACTCTTTAGGTGGCAGAAGAGTGTAGTCTTATTGATTACAATCAAAACAGAAAAAAAAAATCCTTCTCTTTGCTCACCTCCTAAGGCACTTGTTTTAAGCAGTTTGTAAATACATTGCTAGGTTTTAGATCTCTAATAGGTCTTTAAGCACTAGCTGAAACATTCCTGTAGTGATAAGGGGGATTACATACCAGTGTTCTAATTTTGCACCACTTTTATATGGCAATGACTCCACTAACTCAACTGCCATATTTAGAGAGGGTAGATTCAAAGGTATTTTTCTTGGAGGAAAAAGATATACTAAATATGATCCCAAATTCTGTCAGGAATATTTAATTTATAACAGTAAATGTGGTACGCATTTGCCTTTTTCTCTCTAAATTCTAAACTAATGGTATTTTTTTGGCATATTGACTTTGGCTGTCAATAGATGTCTTTCTGGGCATAGTTCCTTCATGCAGAAGTAAGTTACATGTCACTGAAAACACTAACTCTTACATCTGGAAGGGAAACTGCACTTACTGAGAAATTCACTTTAGTTGACGTGAGCCAGAGCGAAGATGTATAACATACAGGTTAGTTGAACTAACTGGGCTCATTTTGGCAAAAGTGAATTAAGAAACACTTAGGTGTTCCTCCTCCAGGAGCTGAGGAACCAGTGAACTACTTGAAAACAACACTTAAAAGCAGATGGAGAGAAATTATTGGAAGTAATCTCATCTACCAATACCACCGTGGCATCCTGTGAAGATGCCTACAGCCTTAAGTGAGACTTTTCAAAGAAGCGTTAACTGAGTTGGCCATCTGCTGCCCCATACAGCCCCTTGACTGTTCTGCAGCAATAACTGCTCACCATGCTCACAGTGCTCAACTGCTTCACAGTGGAGGTGACATCTCTCCATAATATTGTACTAATGAAGAGAGAAGAGAAATTTAAATGTTTAAGGAACTGGAATGATCTTAAGGGATTTTAATTATACCAGTAAAACTGAAGTATGACTTTAAGATTGTACACTGTAATCTCTTTTCATTTTTACTGTGCTGTACTTTTAATACTCTATTCAGTGTGCCATGATTGTTCAAAGCAGAAAAAGATTTATATAATTATCACAAACTTTGTTTAGACAAACCAATAAGGCAACTTTCACATAATATGACACTGCACAAAAACTACACCCTAAACAAAAGCATTCTCCCTGATGAGCATGTGTGAATATGTGTGCATGTCTACAGATCAGACTGCAATATTTGCAAACTTGGGTACTTAAATTTAAGCTCCTGAGAAAGAAGTCACATTTAAAAAAGTTCCCACCTCCTATTCCTTGACAAATATGTAAGTCAGGCTTTTAAGTAATACAGGTAACTGAATCTGATGTTCAGACTTTTGAACATAGGCAGGTAAAGGTGCAAATATGCAGTTTGTGAATTTTTCTTGTGGACTGTCCAAATCTAAAGGTTTTTAAAAAAATCTAATTTTGGGACATAATCACATGCCAAACATGCAATTAAGTCCTGCACTTAATCGCTTGATGGAGCAAGTTTCCTTGGGAGCAAGATGATCCTGCATCCTTGGTGGATTACAAATTCTTAAATACCAGTGTAGCAACTTGCATTCTTATGAAGTGCAAGATCACTCCATATTTTCATCTGGGTTTCCTGTTCCCTTTTCAAACTACAGCTCCCTGATTTTTTGTGTGCCATATTATCAGATCTAATTAAAAGGCCCATTTCCGCTGCTCCCTCAAAAAAATGAAACAAAGACAGCAAATGCACATGCTCACTCTTTTTGAAAACTTTCAGTGATCAATTCAGAGTCTAGGTTGAGAGCTACAATGATCTATCTAATAGGAAAAACTGGGAATGGGTGTTGGGGTCTCCTCCCCTGCCATGTAGCCCTGGGAGAGGGGCCCTGAGGGCACAGACACGGGGTTTCCCTGCCCCTGCTCAGCCTCGTTCCCATTGGTTGGTTTGTGTTCCCTGCGCAGGCAGAAGGACCCTTGGTCCCATGACTGGAACAGTTCCTGGGCAGAGCTCCGGCCATGCGGCTGGAGAAATAAACATCTCTCTGAAACAGCTATCAAGAATCTGTCTGTCCATATATACTTCCTTTCCACGGGACTCCTGGTTTGATATATGCATGTTGCAGTATCCCCGCTGCAACATAATGGTGGAGAATTGAGAGCAGAACGATCCCTGATCCCTAAGTGACTGATTTGTGTGAGTAAACCCTGGAAACTTTGGATTCCTCTCCTTGGTTTTGCTTTGCTATTCCATATCTAAACTATGGAGGAACCGTGGGAAGACTCTTGGCTCTCAGAGCCGCATATGGACATTTATCTTAAACTTAAAATGATTCTTGAACAACGATTTGTAAATTTTAGCTTGATTCAAGCTCAAAAAGAACTGAAACACTTCCTGGCATGGTTGTTTAAGAACTTTTTCTATGTTTCTTGGGATTTAATTATTACCAAGGGCTTTTGGAAAACCATTTGGACACAGTTAATATTGGAGTCAAAATATATGCCGATGGAAGAATATTTTCATGAATATTATTTAATTACCGAGAGTGTTGAGCAATGTCAGCTGTGTCCTGGTGAAGGGAAGCCTGGCACAGGGACCATGCGACCCAGGCCACGTGCACCAAGTGCTCTGTGAGCAGCAGCGAGGCAGTTCCCACGTGCGGGCGGAGCCACGCGAGCCACAGTGTCGGTGGTGGAGCGAGGCCTGGCAGGAGCGGCGCGACCCAGTGGTGCCCACCTGGCCCCGTGCAGTGCGTGGTGAAGCGAGCCCCGTGAACGCCCGGCCGAGAGGGGCGGCGCGCAGGCAGCAGCTGGCAGCGATGGTGGTGGAACGGAGCCGCGCCCAGCCGAGACGCGCGCCGGAGCAGGGCGCGGGGGAATCGTCGCTCGGGGGCCCGGCCGAGATGTGGGTGCAGCGCCTGGCAGCGGCAGCAAAGCTGCGACCAGAGGAGGCGACGCATGGAGAACTGAGCGGCGCGGCCCGGCCCGGCCCGCACGGCCCCGAATGCGACCCCAGGAAGAGCACACAGGCACCAGCAGCCCCGACAATTCCAACACGGGAGCGACCGAAGGAGAGAGCAAAGACGCAGCGAGACAGAAAACAGCAGCTACTCAGAAAAAGGAAAAGATGATAGTAGCTAAGATCTTAGGGATAGTAAAATGGTATAATGTTAAGCAAAATTATGGTTTTATAACAAGGTGTGACAACCAGCAAGACATATTCGTGCATAGAACTGCTATTAAAAAGAATAACCCTGAAAAATGCATCCCAAGCTTGGGAGATGGAGAGGTGGTGGAATTCAAAATTATACAAGGTAGAAAAGGGTTACAAGCATCGCAGGTCACTGGGCCTGATGGTGTTCCTGTAAAAGGCAGTATATATGCAAAAAATCGTAGTCATGTTAGACAGTATCTCTATTGTAAGTCCCCCCTACAGTCTCCCTTTCCTAATCCCACCTTTCCCTTTTACCCTATGTCCTATTACCCCCAGTGTATTCCTAATCCGTTTTTTCATCCATGGTTTCCCTCACAAAACCATGCTTTTGCCAATTGTTTCCCCAAAAATCGCTTTTCAATGCTGAGTGGGGGATGAAAAGGGGGAGGGAAGTTAAACCCTCTCCTGCCTCAGTTTCCCCACAAAGCATGCTCAGAGACTTCTGTCTCCCTTCTGTCAGCCCTAAGATGTTCCACAGAATCTGTTTGGACATTTAAAGACTCAGGAGGGTGGCTTGTTTTGTTTTGAAACTGTTCTTGTTATGTTTATCCAGTTGTTTTCATTCTCCTTTTATTAAACGGGTGAGGTGTTGGGGTCTCCTCCCCTGCCGTGTAGCCCTGGGAGAGGGGCCCTGAGGGCACAGACACGGGGATTCCCTGCCCCTGCTCAGCCTCGTTCCCATTGGTTGGTTTGTGTTCCCTGCGCGGGCAGAAGGACCCTTGGTCCCGTGACTGAAACAGTTCCTCGGCAGAGCCCCGGCCATGCGGCTGGAGAAATAAACATCTCTGAAACAGCTAGCAAGAATCTGTCTGTCCATATATATTTCCTTTCCATGGGACTCCTGGTTTGATATATGTATGTTGCAGTATCCCCGCTGCAACAAATGGGGACTTCAATGGAATTTGAATAAGTTAGTATGTTTCTCTTCTGCTTTATACACTTCCCCTTGACACCTTATCTTAATCTAAACAAATTAGAACATTTTAGTCAAACTGTATTTTCAATTAGCAAGTATTTGCCATTTTTAGGTACAGGTCTACCAGCTGACATGATTGGGATGAGCTGGCATAGAAATTTACATTAGTGATTGGTAACATTCTTCCTAACTGTTTTCTTTGGAACACTGACCAGGAAATCAGAAAATTGGCCTTTTTTCCTATGATTTATATGTGAAATTTACAGGGTGTGGAGAAACCACAGAAAGGTCTCAAAATTTCAAAATAAAGCAAATAGCATGATGTGTCATATTTTACAAATGATCATGTAAACCACACAAAAACATAAGAAGATTTTTTAAAATATGTTGCTTGTATGTGAACTTAGGAAACACTTAGAGTCAAGTTGGGGCGACTAGAACGAATGTTTATTGTATTGAAAATGGACAGTAGAACATATACAGCCTTTTTGGTGGATAAAGCAATAAGAGAGAATGTGTAGCTATCCCTAGTTAATTTTTATCAATCTCTTTCAGACATCCTATGCTTTCTTAATTAATCTTCTGCAAACATGAATATGAACCTTCTGCCTTTGTTGCCTAGCCTCCCACATGGTGGTGAGAATCCAGTGAATACCTGTCCATGCAATCAAACCTGTCAATCAGTGGCTGGTGAGTAACAGTCATAGTTCCACTATCCAGAGACATTGGATGGCAAGCTTTATATCCCCCCCATCTTAATCTGTGAAGCAGCAGGTTGTACAGTCTATTCTCTGTTCCTACGAATCCCCAAAACCTTTGCAATTCAATAGCCCAAAATTTAGAAATGTATGTAAATGAAACTTATTAGTCATAAGTGCTTACAACACTGTCTTTGTTTTCTAAGGGAAATAAAACAGCTTACTAGATATTTAGCACGAATTAGCATTAGAACTTAGTGAAATCTTATTTTTAAATTCCTAATAGTTTATTTACTGAAGTTACCCAAAGGAAATCTACTTTTCTGAAACTTGTTAATACTTTTGCCTCCACACATTTCACTTCTGGCATTATAAATTTCTTTTAATTAACCCTTGCTCCTAATTCTGAAAAATTAATCATTAAAATATGAGAATGACACTGAGATAAGGATGGACACTTGCATAAGGATACCTAAAAAGTGTGAAACTGTCTTTCTGTTCCTTTGGTGGATAAAACTGAAATATATGTAAGTCCAGAAAGTCAATTGAATACAATATCAAGGTAATTCAGTTATATAGTTAAAAATATATCAGTGATCTAGCAAAGATCAATCTTACAGCCATATTAGTTCTCAAGACAACTGAAACTAGTTGGATAATATGATCATTTAAAATCATTCTGCAGAAAAAAAATGGGATAAGATTTTGATCATTTGTAGTAGAAAAACTGAAGACCTGGTGATAGGGTACTTGATCCTCAGTGGCAGTGCATAAAAAATAGTGTTGCGATTACAGAGTTGTGTAAGTAAAGATCATTCATTCATATTAATATAGTTTTATACTAATTTGTTGTTGATACATTTTATATATCTTCTCCAAAAAAATTCAGTAGGCAATAGAAATATTTGAGTGTAAAAGATAAGTGTTTTAACAGAAGATATGTAACTTCATATATGTAACTCCTTATTCAGCTGATACGGGATTGCTCACTTTACATCAGTCCCATTTTTCACGAAAAATTGAATACCCAGTTTATTGATATTACAGTTTTAAAAGAAAAGCTGCTTCAGTTCTCTGTGGAAAGATACAAGTGATGGCAAATGTCAAGAAATTTAGAGACTTGATTTGAATAATGTTACATTTGACTGATGGGAAGCCTACTTCTGAGACTGGGGTAAAAGTTATCGTGAGATGTGTCATTTATGCTGTAATAATATCCACAGTATACTTATAACACCATAAATACTTTGAAACAGGGAGAAATTTCCATCAGTAAAAAAATAAAAAGTTTTGCCTACACAGAGGAGGATAAATGTCACTTTCACCTCTTTACCTGGCCTTTACAAAAGGTTGCCATTAAAGGGAAATGTGCGCAACTTGTGCATATCAATGCCAGCCCACAGAAGCAGTGATTGAAATCACAGATGAGGAAAACTTTAGGGTGTGCAAGCTTAAAATGGGGCTCTCCACACCCCCTGCTCCCCTTGTGTAGCCTTCAGCTGGCTGCCAAAGTAGGAAGGGAAAAAGTATGGATGTGGCTTTGCTCTGCTTTCCTGGAGCCTGTCATCTTAGGCAAGTTGCTTCTACTCTTTTCCCTGTTACCCTCTAGGGTCACAAGGGTGACTTAAATGCTTCTGCTTTCTGCCTTTGCTCTTCTGTTTGAAAATATCAGAATATTTAGGTTGGCTGCACCACCTTTTGCAGTTTGATCTGGAAATATCCCAGTACTAACGCTCTATTTGAAACTGTCCATTCCTCCAGACTAGTGATTAAACAAGACTCTATTTTTATTAAAAAGAGGAGAAAGGCAAAAATAGACCTATAGCTTTCTGGTCTTGGTGTTGTGTCCTGGAAGAATTCCAGAGGCTCTGAAACTGAAGGCAAACATCTCCAGGCTCTTCTTTTCGTTTTTCACTTGCTTTAATCCCAATATATGTCTTAAGAGCTTGGCTTACAAGTTTTAAACATTGGAAAAAAAGCAATGTGGATAAACATTTGTACAGAACATGTAGAATGGATAGCAAAAAGACAGTCAAGCTGTAACACTTAGCAAGATACTATGTGATAAAAAAGTCTTCAGTGACTTTTCCCTGCAGCAGCCACAGAAGGAATTTCTGCAACATGTATCAAACCCAAAGGCAAGATGAAGAACAGGCTAAAACATGCCTGTTTCTTCCTCCACTGAAAGATGGAAGAGGGAAATCTATGACTTCTTGCACTGTCTGGTCAAAAAGTGGGCAGACAGAACACAGCTGATACAGAGTAGAAGAAATCTGCGCATCTTTCAGATGTTCATGTTCCAAATGTTCCTGGAGGCCCAAGGAAGGATTGTTATAACCAGGATGCAAAGATGCTCATGAAAGCAAAGATAAATAGAAAAGGATATGAAGTTGATATGCTTACAGTGTTTACAGATCTGGTGGTGAATTAAAGCAACTCAGATTAAAGCACTTTCATTCTGTGTCTATATAGTTGTTGAACATAAATGTGCATTGACATTGCAACCCATCTTGATCCCTTTTATATTTCTTGCATGTCCCTCTCTCTCACCTATACATGCACCTAAGCCCTCTGCCTGTCCTAGCCCCACTTATGGAAATAGGAAAGTACACTAGCAAATATTGACGCTGACTGAATGTGAGCCAGTATGGGTCCAGATGTAGTTTAACTATTATCTTAGCATGGTGCCCAAATGCCCTGAGCACTAGAGTTTTTAATAACTTTATGGTGCCATTGTGTCAAGGACTTCCTAGGAAGGTACTGACTTGGCTGACCCATTTCTGTGTCTAAATTCACTCTCTACTGTCACATAGATCTCTTCAAGTTTCTATAGTTCCTGCTGGATCCAGTACAGTTTTTTTCCATCCCCGCTGTTTGAAAAGACATTTGTGATTAGAAAATTACTAGTATTCCAGCTTTTACACTCATATTTATATATGTATGTATTCGTTTTTTAATTTTAAATACCCCTTTGCCAGGTTTCTATTCTTCCCATAAAATGGATTCTTCATTATTTATATTATTCCATAGCCCTTTTTTTGTTTCCCTTTCAGTTTAAGATATATTTCTGTGAATACAAATGACTAGAAATACGTCAACTATTGTACCCTAGCTCATAATGGTGCCTTGTGTAATATAGAAGGCAGGATCATTTCCTTGTATTCAGTGAAAATTGTAGAGACTGGACTTATTTTTTCCTCTTTCTACTGGTGTGTCACATTGGCAAGCTTCCTGTCATCCTTTGGTTGGCTATTTTATTCTGTTTCATATTGCTTCTCTTTCACCTCTAGCTGACAAAAATCTACTTTTTAGGAAATGCTTTCGTCAACAATTACTTGTACTATGCAAATCCATTGCTGTGGCTCTATCTTAGAGGTGTCAGAGGTCAGGCTTTTTGTGTAGTAAGCAGTACCTTAATTAACAATCAGCTACAATCTCACACACCTTGTTCTCTCACTAATGACAACACTGTGCAGTATCAGTCCCTAAGACTGAGTGTCACTGATAATAATTGCATCTTGGGGACTTCCTTTTCATTGTGTGCTCATTTTAGCCTTCTGCTTAGTTTTTGATTTACCTATCATCCAGTTCATATATTAACACCCTTCCTGAATTCCTTAACAGTAATTTCCTGTGTGGTAAAGTACTGAATGATTTACCATAATCTGTACTCTTGGGACATGATATTTACTCTTATCTTACAAGAAAGTTATCTTGTTGAATGTAAATTATGTCAGTCTAACCTAGTATGCACTTCTGATTAAGAAAACCACATTACAGTTTAGGTCTCCTTCCACTGGCCTTCACAGCTTGTTGTTCTTGACTTTGAAAATCTGTGCTAAGGGCTCCAGTAGGAGTGACCAAACTGATGGGAATGCAGCCACCTAGATCACTTCACCAATTCCTGCCCAAAAAACTTTCTATAATTAGATATGCTATCTGTAGTCCAAGGGCAGGCTCTCTCATCTTTGCACTACATATTTCCAAACTGATAAAGTCATTACAAATGTCTGCTACTGAACTTGCATTTTCATGTTTAATTCTTGTAGTGTTTTAGCTGGTCTCTTTTTCCCTCCCTCTCCTTCTTTCTTTCTTTCTTTCACTGCAGTCTGCAGCCCAAACTCTGCTGTTACTTTGAGTATGGTAATTGAAATACCATTCCTACTTTCATTCCTGATTAGATATCCTGTTATTACCCTCATGATCTTAATTTCTACTGAGAACTAAAGTATTAATTTAGAAAGTAGGAGAGCCACTTTTTCACCTTTAGTCATCCTTCTCAGCCTGTCTTTTATGCCTTGTTTCTCCCTTGTATAGCAGATGAGTACATCATTAGTATGTGCATTTGTTTTCCTTCCAAGATAAAACTTAGTTAGACTAATTGAATTTTTTTTCCTAACCTACAAGATAGAGCCCTCTTATTTTATCATGCTCTCTTTGTAGTCGAATTCTATCTGTCCTTTTAACATCCTGTCTGGGGTTTTCATTTATTTTAGTAGGTCTGTAGCCCATTCTTACCAATCTTTTTCTCCTTACTTGCAAGTCTGTCTCTGTGTAGCAGTGGCACCCATGTACTTCTGATTCTACTAGAAACTAAAAGCTGTTCTTCCTAGTAAATCTACCCTTTGTACCCAGTTTCTCAAAACTTCTGCCTGCTGTAAACTCAATTTTGTATGTCATATATAATCCAAAGTGATTTGATTCAGCTGCTTCAGTCCAGTCTTGTCTTTTAGAAGCAGGTCTTTTATAAGGTACACATTGCTTTCCAAAATAAAATTCAGTGTGAAATCCTATTAGATCAACCAGCAGCTAAGCATCCACCCACTCACCATTATGAATGGTAAGGAATATGCCTTTGGCCATTTTGTGTCAGCTGTGTTGGCTGTATCCCCTCCCAGCTTCGTGCCTATCTCTTGCCCTACTCACTCGTGCATGCAGAGCACAAAAAAAACCCCTTGACACTCTGCAAGGCCTGCTCAGCAATAGACAAAACACTGGTGTGTTACCAACATTGGTTTAGACACAACGCCAAAACAGCACCACGTGGGCTCTTATGAAGAAAATTACCTCTATCCCAGCTAGAACCATCATATTCATTAACAGAGAAATCAATCAGCCATCACATTCAAAATTTGTGATCATAGCATGTTCATAACTTTTCAGAATTTCCATATCCCAGATCTGTCTGTTATGTGATGCTCATGACCTCTGTTTTTGTAAGTTATATATTCGGTAGGGATAATGAAGAAGAATAGAAAGAAGTAAAATCCTAAATGCCCCAAATCCTAAGGCAAATGTTAAAAATCAATATCTGGGGAGTTTTTAATATGTCATTTTTCAAACCCATCTCATGTTGTGGGTCCTTGAATTTTAGGCATATGACACTGCACAGGGGTCCGTCTAGTCCCGCATCACTTCACATTTTATTCTCCTATACTGCAATCTGTATAAGACTATTCTATTGGACAGCAGCTTCTCCTTTTGATTCTTCAACAAAAGCAGGTGGTGTAGGATTGGACATAACTGTGATCATGGTGACATGCCTTTCCCTTATCATGAGCCAAGGCAGATGTGCTTTGCAGCATTATGCTAAGAGCAGAATGGATATTTACACTCTTCTGTTCCCTCGGATGAATATTTAAACATTAGACCAACAAGTTGTCAGTATTATTTTGGTAGTAAAAAGAATAAGGAGGATACCTATCTACAATAACAAACTTGACAGTAACAACTATGTTAAGAAATGCATCTTTTTACAGCTAAGAAGGACAGGACATGTCACTCACTTTGCACCGTAATTTAAAAATCTTTTCTTTTGCTTTGTATCACTGTAACTCAGCATTGTATATGCTGATTCATAAAAGTTTCCTCTGTGTTACAAGTTTTTATCTTGTTTCCCTTTGTGATATATTATGTTGTCTTTTTTCAAGGACATTACTCATACCTTGAAGGCCAAGGTTATCTGTACCATCTGGATGATCAGAATTATCAGTAAATTTCTATGTTTCTCTGCTGTTCAGGGCCCTGAACATGCTCCTGAATTGTGTAGGGCCAAGAAAATTCCCTATAGTTTTTCAGGCTGAACCATTTCTGTAATGGTTAAAGAGATACCTTTTTTATACTTATATTAATGAATCATAGAATCATTAAGGTTGGAAAAGACCTTCAAGATCATTGAGTCCAACTTTTGGCCAAACACTTAACATCCACGTCAGTTAAACCATAGCACTAAGTGCCATATCCAGTCATTTCTTGAGCACTTCCAGGGATGGTGGCTCCCCCACCTCCCTGGTCAGGCTTTCAATGCTTGGCAACCCTTTCACTAAAGAAGTTCTTTGCAATGTCTAATCTGAAGGTGCCCTGGTGCATCTTGAGGCCATTTCCTCTTGTCCTGTTGCTAGTTGCCTGGGAGAAGAGGACAATCCCCAACCAGGGGCCTTTTTGCCCTTTAATTTATCATTAAATTCTATCATAATTTGTAAAGTTGAATCTTAGGCATTTTTTAGATCTCCCTGATAATAATGTGGAAATTTTCCAGATCTTTATGGCATCCTTTTGTCTCCATCACATGCGCTCACACATGCACACAGACTTATTAATGCTTCAAATATCCTCAGCAGAACTAAAACCAAATAGCAGTGGTGCATATGCTGTTTTTCTTAGCTGTTCCTGTAGAAGAAATAATACTGAAAAATAGACATTGAGCTCAGAATAGCAAATGAAGATGGTACAATGGCAAATGGTAGAATGCCGGCATAAGCTTGTGAGAAATAAAAAAAAAGTATCAATCTTAAGACATCTGATGGGAGTTCTGTGTTCTGTTGTCCTTAATTGCATGGAGTCTTAATGGCACTTGTGAGCTTAATCACATTTCTCTTACTCCAACTCACCCCACTCATTTCAACAAGACTGCTTTGGGATTCATTACTGTTCCATATAAGGAGTATTACAACTTTTCTGTAATTCAATAACCATTTCGTTACAAGCATACATTTTGAATGATAGCTATGGATCTTTTCTAAATTAACAGCAAGAGTATTTCATTTCACAGTGATAATTTTATTTCTTTATAATATTAATTTTGGCCATATTAATTTGATAATATCCACTAGCAAAGCCATTCATGCTGTGGAATTAAAATAAAGTGAAGTGGAAAAATAAAGATTGATTTGAATCAATGAGCTATACATTCTTAATGTCTATTATTTCATTTACCTGCTTTGGCAACCTCTTGTCTACTAGTCAGAACCAGGATCTGAGTTTAAATATAAAGAGACTGATGTTTTGTCCTACTGCCACAGAGATAGTAAGTCCTGTCCTGCCACTGATTTTGAAGTAGACCTCTCCAATAAATATATTATGTGAAAATCAGTACTGTATATATGAGAAGAAAGAGATATTCTTATAGACTCCAGTCTTGTAATTGTGACTTGCCACATGAACTTTATCTTTGAACTTCGTGCCAGCTTCACTTGATTTACAAGAACAACCAAAAGAAGGTATAATCCATCATAGATGATAGCTATTTGTTTCAAATCAAATTTCTCTAATTTTAGAAGTAAGCCTAAATGTTGAAATAAATGAAAACAGTGATATTTTTGCTTAAAAGTGGTTAAGATTCTGCAAAGCTACTAAGTTCACAATTTTTTTCAGTTTCTGGAATACTGATTTCAAAAAAAAGATGAGGCCAGTGACTTTATGTAATTCTCAGTGAAAGAATTTATTAAGGTCAAGATATCACACTTGTTTCACAGCCAGTTCAGATGTAGAATTATGATGACTTAATGCTCTCTATGTCACTATTTATCTACTCACTTCAGAGAGCATAACAAGGAAATAAATTCACAGACAATCTGGATGAATAAATAATTCATCATGCTGCCATGCATTTTGAAAAGAAATTATAACTCCTTTAGAGTTTCCTAGCTATGATTTCATGTTGTCATTTATTGATACTTTTCTTCTAGGATAATCCATATGCAAATGAAACAGTAAACAACCTTCTCTTCCACAGGAATATATTAAAGTAAATCCTCAGAGAGTCATGTTCTACTGCTTGAGAAAGCAGCCCTGAGTCAGCATTCCCTCCTCTCCTTTCCCCCCACCTCCCCTTGTTTACGCTGGCAGGAAATGAAAACTATTTCAGCATATTACACAAAATGTGTAGAATTTATCTGATTATTTCAGTCTTGCTGTATATCAGCCATGAAAGCTTATTGATAGTGTCCCAGATATTTCCTAAGCTATTCAAAAATTATCACCTCTTTTTCCCACTTTCAATCTGAGGAGAAGTCAGGCTAGGCTTGGGGGAAAAAAAAAAGGACTGTGTTTTCCAGAAAGACAGGTTTGTCTGGTTTGGTTCTCTGAGAGTTCCCCATTAGGTTATCTTACGTGCTCCCTTAGGGTGCTTTTCTGTTAGAGTATCTTCTGTATCCCAGAAGGAAGGAGAGTAAAGCAGATAGCATCTACTTTTGACTCAGTGGTCAAATTAAGAGGCAACATATAAGTGGATGCAAGATCTGTATCAGTGAGTGGATGCAAGGCATAGGGGTTCTTACCCATCCCAAGCAAGTTTAAGCTAGTTTAATTTAAATGCTGAATGTGGCAGAAGAAGGTGCTATATCAGGTAAGATTCCCTAGGATTAATTGAGGCCTGATCGAAAATTCAAAGGCTTTGAAGCAGATCTTGGATTCCCACCTGACTCTAGTGATGTGGTTAACTGCCAAAACTGTTATGCTGTCATTGCTGGGTGATATTTTAAGATGTGGTCAAGTAAATAGCTTAACTTGTATAAGTGTTCAGTACTTATTGCCCCTAAAGTCTTAGTGAATATACCTATAAATATATATATATATGCATGCTGTTCCAGCTTGGCACTTAAGCTTTAAAATATGATTCACACTGCATACTGTGTTCTGCCAAAAATAAGCAATGCTCAAGTATATGAATGAATTTTATACATAAGATTTATACTCACAATAACTCATTCAAACCTTTTCCTCTTCTCTTTTTGCTTTCTCCTCTCACTGTGCCACTGTTTGTTTTGGAGGTGGAAGATTTTTCCGCAGAAGTGAAGACTAGCATGGATGACAGAACTTACAGCTTTCCACATGTCTCTCCCAAGATATCACATTCTCGTGATAAAAGCCAGGTTCCTCTTCCCATGGCACCTGGAGCCGTTCCTAAGATTTTAAGTTCCTCTACCCATGTTACCTGGAGCCATTCTGAAGATTTTCAGCAAGGTTGCCAATTAGAAGCAATTGTGACATTTTGTTCGTGTGTGTGGTACAAGACCTGCTGACTAGGCGTTGCTGAAGCCACCACCTCATTTCACAATATTTAAACAGTAAATTACCATACTTAGTATTTTTGTCAGCAAGCTGAAGAATTGATTGATTGATTGATTGATTGGGTGTGTACCTTCTGCATAGTGATTATGTCAGCCATAACTGTTCAACCTGTTAGGGAGTGAAAGTTGCTTTTAATTTACAAGGATGTCAAGACATTTATAGACAAAGTGTTCAGGTAAAACTGTCCATGCTCACCTTGAGTGGTCTACTTGTACTCTCTCAGACCTCCTGGGTACAATGATTAATGCACAGGCTGTGTGAAAACAAAAGGCATGGCAGGAAGGAATAGGGAACAAAATGAAGAAAAGTGCTGTCAGAAATAAAAGTGAGAATGAAAAACTCTGGAACCTGACTTGTGCTCTGCATGAAAAACATTTTTACCCTTTATTGCACCTATGAAAATGCAAGAAGATGGCAACAATGCTACAAGGTGAAGGGTTAGTGCTCATGAAATAGAAGGTGGTCTTAGGGGGAGCAGATAGGCGTATCAAAGTATATGTAAGAGTAGAGCATTCCCCAAATCACTTGATGCCGAGTTCTCACTGATGATGTATACACATTAAAATCACTTAACATATGGCATATGTTATACTGATGATGCAGAAAAGTAGAGTCTACAATTGGGAGAGTTCTTTCTCAATCATTTGCTCTGTGGCTCTCTGCCAGTGGCCTGATTGCTGACCAAACCCCATCATCCCTAAGGGTATTTTCAATATTGGTGGCTTCTTCTCCTCAGTACTGCCCTGGATGAAAGTGGCAAACACATACATTCATTTCTACTGTTTTGTTGTTTGTTTTTTTTCTTCTCTCTTCCTATGCCACTAATTTTCTTTCAGTAAAGAACCCACCTGCAACCCTGGTTTTTTCTCTCTTAGCTGCAATGAGAAGAACTTTTAAGGCTTGTTTTTAACACATTTATCCTCAAAATATGCTCATCTCTTACCACATATTAGTAAGAATTGCTTGATTTTGCAACTCTTCACATCAGAAAACATGCCACCTCCAGTTCCTTCCATATTTTGTTTATTTCAGTATAAATTACACAACTTTCTCTACAATGCATGGGCATCTTCTCCAAAATTTTCCTATTCAATTTTCACTTTTCTGCATTTTTTTGGTAGCTCTTATGATTGCCCACAGGGATTCACCACAGCCACCACATCCTTCTGGAGAAAACTGAGATCACAGCATTGCACTTGAAACACTAGAGGTTGCTAAAGCCTGTGTTTGTTCATTGAGTTTTGTCAAGTGAAATAACATTATAGACCTAACTGAATTGAAATCATGAAAATAAAATTCCTCCTACTCTCATACCTAAAGTAGCACAAGACAATTCATTCTCAGAATTCTCTAGCTCCTTGATTGTTAACAAAAGGCACAAGAAAAGATCCTGTTCCTGTGCATAAAAGGCATCTATGATACATACAAGGTATCTGGGACACAGAAAATTGAGGATAAATGCAGGATCAAGGATTTCACATTTAGGGTCTACTTACACTTTGTCAGACATGAAAGTTTCTAGCTTAAGAATAGTTGGTTGCCTCATTTTAAAATACATGTTATAAGAACATTGCCAGAGGAAAAAAAAAAAAAAGCAAATCTAAGTTTTTAAAAGTAATGTGATGTAAATTACACATATTGTATACATGAGATTGTGCCCCATATCAGGCACATGATACTTCTCCGGATGACTTTTTGAATCTTTTATTGTAGGCTTTTCATTGGGTTGAAGAGTAGCTGCTCTAAAAAATTGAGCTATTTAGTGGCGATTTAAGTATGTCTACTACTCTCATACATGCAAGACCTTAGGTAAAAGAGGGCAGTCAGTCATTTCCTGTTACTGTTCTTCTGATTAGCAAAATCAGTACTAATAGGTTGCCTGGCAAAGGGAGACTGTACTGAAGCACTAGTCATGACTATAGTAATCAATTTTTACAGCCCTGTGAGAAACCTAACTGGAATAGTGTTGCTTTTTAATATCTCACCTTCTGGAGTCAAGTTATTAGGCAAGGAACTCATATTGTTTTCTTTCAAAAAAAAGACTGCTTAGCCAAAATAATTGTAAATTTGACACCTACCTGCCATGGCCCCCAAAATGAAAAACCAATAGAGAGATGCCCAGATGGGTTATTTTTAGTAACTGTATGGTTTCATATGCTTAATTTACAAGTAGTGAACACTTGGGACCACCAATCTGTGAATAGACTTCGGAGGAATTGCTTGGGCCCCTTTCCAGCCTCTCTTCCTGACAGGAATTTCTATGAGGGGGGTAGGGAGTTTATAATGAACGTGCCCTGACATGTGGGCTAGGAAAGCTAAGAGACCGCTTTTGTTCTCAACAGTTCCAGTGGTTTCCAGTACAGTCCAACGTCCCTTGGAATACTCCTATTTCAGGAAGAGAAAGAAAAATCATGAGAAGAGATCCTGAATATGATAGCAAAAGCTGCCCCCTACCTTCAGGAGGGTATACATAGGGGAATGGAAGGGCCAGCTGGCATCAAATGGATCGTTGTCTAGCTTGTGTGAGCGCATAACATAGCTTCTGAGCAATAGGAGGTTCTATGTTTAGAGAGGGAGAATAATAGAGGAGACATGGTGCCCGATTCTCCTTCAAACCCAAGTTTACTTGCATACATGAACAGACTACCATTGATTTCAATAGATAAGACTCGGCCGTTTCAGCCCCAGTAGCATGGCTGACTTCACAATGCTAAGGGAAGTGCAGTTTAGCCAAAGTGAAAAGCACGGGCTTTGTTCTGTGTGCAATGGATGCTTTTAAAATAGCAGAGATAAGAACAACTGTCTCAACTCTTCTCTTCCTACAAAGGCCTGTTAACATATTGTTTGCCTTTCCTGCTTGACTAAGACCACTGAACTTTTTCAACAAAATTCATTTTGCAAATAAACTTTGTTACTATGGTAGGTCAGAGTTGAGTCTCTGGTCAGAGACTAAAGCAAAGTCCTTTTGAAGGGTTTTTCATTCTTTGCACTTTAAACCTATAGAGTTGGGGAAAGAAAAGTTGAAAGTCTCTTGGGCTGAGCCAAATTTCTTGTGCTACAAGAGCTATGGAGAGAAGTGCAAACGAAAATCAGTTCGTGTCTGCTCCTTGGCCATTATGTGAAACAGATCCTGCCTTGTAATTCTGCTGATCTCTGTGTAGTCACAAAACAGAGATTTACTTGCTTCTCATCTCCAAAAATTAACTGCTACAGATGTCAGACAATTATGCTGAATGAGTGTGCTGCGCCTTCATTAGGTTTTTTTTCTGAGTTGCAAATTTTGAAAGCTGCCCAGTTATTTAAACTCCACTTAAAGTGCCTAAGATCAGAACCAGGCCCAGGGCAGCAACACAGTATGACACTAGAATAAATAAAGCATTTGTTGACTCATGACCCATCTGCATCAGAAGCCCTCAAGAATGTTTTATGCTAAAATAAATAAATAGATCTCTGAAGTTAACTGATTGCTCCATGCAGAGCAGACTCAACACTTAGTGTAACTTTTGCCTGAACAGCAGAAAAGCAGGCAGAGAGCTGCCCTGCAGCTCTGCTCTTCCAGACAGAAGATAACTCAAGCACAGCTATGCCTACTCCCTCCCACCTGCTCTCTTCACCTTCTCTGAAGAAAACATGTCAGCACAGGGCAGAAAGCACAGCCTTAGGCTTCTTTGAATTATAGAGATGACTAAACAGTCCCCAGCTGGCTCAGGATTAGAGGGATGGACTCAGGTTGCTTAAAACCACCTTTCTAACTACTTAAATATTTTTCAGTTGTGCAGAGGGCAAAATAGATTCAGTAGAGAAACTATCTATAGGCAAAATGGATTCAGAAGAGAAATTATCTATAAGCACAGCTCAGGATTCTTCCCCTGGTTCCTTATGTCATGATGTACATTCTGTGACCTGGCTGATAAGGAAATCTGGTGATACTGTACGTGTCTTAATATCTTCCCTTGCTAAGGCTTCAACTGCTCTTCAATTCATGCTGCACTGATACCAATGCTCAAGTAAAACAGAGTGACCCCAACATTCATAGTAGTGATTTTAATTTAACAAGAGATAGGATTTTGGTTGCTTTAGGGCACCGTTAATATGTTCTTAATTTGGAAGACACCAAGCATTGACTACGTACATCTGAAGCAAACAATGACAAGCCATTATCATCAAGCATAGCCACAACAAAGTGGCCTTGTTTATCTTGAAGTTCCCCACACTCATACATTTGACCTATTGAAGATTTGACATGAACACTACATTTCAATGACAGGATGAGTCTCAGACAAGAAATCACATTTCTAGACACTAATTTCTGAGCAATGGTATAAAATATCTTATTTGAAGTCCTTCAGGGGTGTACTAGCTGTGGTGTACACCACAGGGTGTGTTCCTGTGGTGGCTCTAAGGAAAATGCAATGATTTTAGCAGTTCATAATAGTTTCACCCACTTTGATAGTGGTAAGTATGTGAGGTCAACT
Source organism: Corvus kubaryi (assembly GCF_017639235.1). NCBI lineage: Eukaryota > Metazoa > Chordata > Aves > Passeriformes > Corvidae > Corvus > Corvus kubaryi. The sequence continues at coordinate 31,322 of NW_024581748.1, forward strand.
TTTTAGACTATGGTGAATTACTGATTAAGTAATTTGGACAGATCCTCATGTTGGATTTTGTTGCATGAAATGCAAACTGAAAATTCAATACAGAGCCACGATCATGGTGTAAAGTTATTTTAAAATTCTGAATCTGCTCCGTGGAGTCCATCAGAATTGATTTCTGAGTGGGCATGGCACTTCTTCATTGCTCTATGAGTAAGCATTTATCTCATTTTTTCCAAGATGGTCTAGTCTTTTTAATGTTATTGCTATTAAGACCACTGTCCTTAGATGTCACTTCCTTTCCTGATGGAGAGGCTTGGGACAATATACTTTTTGTCTGGTCAGATCTCTCTTCCATCTTGGATCTTTCTTTCTATATATGCAGATCTCAAAAAAAATCTGAAACATTGTTGCATTTAAGTTAGCACAACATCACCGATCAGTCAGAAATGTCCCCAAAGCGATTTTTTTACCATTTTCTTCAGACACTGTTTGCCATGATCTTGACTGGCCTGCACAAAGACACTGGGCCTACTCTGATTCTGCAGAAAGCATGCATGCAGGGGGCCTCAGTGAAAAGCGACAATTCCATCTATCACAAACTCATTACCAAGAACAAAGAAAGAATCTGAGATCTGTCAAGAGTGCAGTGGGCAGTGCCCTTTGCCTCCCAGGGAGCCAAGCTGCAGCCTGAGCTGGGAGATTTCAGATAGCAGGTAGATTTCTGGGTAGTATCTGGGATTATGTTTTGTATAATGACAATACACTCCTCCTAGAAATGTGGAAAACATGAGTACAGTGACCAGGCCACTGCATCTGAGTGGGCCAAAGTCAGAAAGTGGGTGTGTGATGCATAATTTTATGGGAACACACAATTCTTGAATTGCTGGAAACTGCTCCATTTGGTGCAGCACTTACCCTGAAAAGGCTGACACACGTAGCCCACCTCATCATGGCATTAACTATTCTCTGGAATTTGATGCATCTTCCAAACTTATACTTGGACTGGATGGTAGCAATTTTCAGAATGAAGATGATGGCACTGATGATGAATCTGACATTTGCTACTCCAAAAAGATTTTAATGAAAAGTTCAATGACCTCAGTCCATTTCCCTGGCAACTTCCAGAAAACAGGTAAGCATGAATCATCCTTCTAACCTCAACTGTTGCATTAGGGATTAAAGAACTAAACATGGGCAAGGAAAATAGCACTCCGTTTATGTTGTAACTGCACAAGTCTGTGACTCCACTGCATCCACAAATATCATGTGCAATAAAAGCATTGGACTGTGCTTGTTTGGGGGTCCCTTGGCTTGAAGGGGAAATTTCTTTGACTGGAAATGGGGTGGATTGGTTTCTCACTATCCAGCATAATAGTAGTCAGCAAAGAATGATCATCTTAACCTGATCAACTCACCCTCTCAAGGAGCATGTCTACACATCTTGTCAACTCCAGTCACATGCCTTCTCCACCTTGTAAATTCTTATTTGCCAGGCACAGCGGCAGATCCCAGTAACCTTTTAAAACCAGAAAGCCATCTACCTTGGAAATCACTACCACAAGGCAACAGTACTTACGTTCCTATGCATAAACATAAGCAGCCAACAAAATAAATGAACTAAAGTGGAAAAAATATACTCTAGGATATGAGACATTAGTCCCTTGATGAATGCTGGTTTGCACCCAAATTGTCATGCTAATTTGGAAAGGGTATGATTGGGAGTTCCCATGAAGTCGAGGTCAAACTTGCACTGCTACAGATGTCAGAAGTACTTAGATCCAGTACTAAAGATCATGGAGCCACGGTCTCATTGACAGTTCTTTGGAAATATGGAAATCTTGGGAGCTAAACAGAACACAGATGTCTTCATGTTGCAAGCAAAAACAAAAAAAAATGTTTTAATAGTCTGATTTTTTAAAAAGAATGACTGTGAGTTCACATATACAGCATATACAGACAAACCTGCACACATAAGCATGTCTTCACATGCTCATCATTGCTAACAGAGATATCTTTAAGACTCTGTCCTGAAGGTGCTGCAGCATTTACAGCATATCTGACAGCTGGACTTGGGCCAATCGAACTCACCTGGTGTATAAATAATACACTTTACAAGACTAAACAGCTGTAAAAAATGTTCCTCCCTTCTTGACAATAGGTACATAAAATTTCTAAGTCTGTGGCAGTGCTGTTCTTCAGTGTTCCTGATATGTAATTAAATTAAGCAAATTGTTAAATGTATTGTTTGCTATGGCAGTATACCTAGACAGAGTATTTTAGCAGGTTAATTAGATGTATGATAGGAGTGTTATGTACATTTGTTACGTAGGAATACTTTATTCAAAACTACATAAAAGCTTAATGGGTAGATTTTAATCTGGCATTTCAAATTCGCTCTTCTCAAAAGGGCAAAATTATGATATTCTCCAATAGATGAAAAGGAAAGTAATGTGAAAGAGAGCATAGAAGTTGGGAACCTAAGTAAGTCAGTGATATTCAAGTAGCTATGGACAAACCTTCAAGGCCTGTTTGGTACGAGACCAAATAAAATATCCAGACCTTAAAATTCTTGCTTTATGGCAATTCTCTTTTTTCCACAGCAGTATCTCCCACTCCTTCCTATACCATCTTGCCTTTCTCATTCTCCTTGAACTTAAGTAAAGCAACCAGCATCAGAGAGCTTGAGCAAGAGGTAACTGCCTAGATGTGGCATAGACACAGTCAAAGGAGGCTCTGTAAGGCCCCTAAGCAAACCATGAGAGAGGTATGCTGACAATATCCTCTTGAGATTTCTATGGGTCCTCTCAATACAGTTTAGGAACTCATAAATGCTTTTAAGTGTTTTTAATTTGTATGGGTAAAAATAGCACCTCCCTGGGCCAGACTCAATCTGTTTTCAATAAGAGAATGGTTATTTGAGAACAGAGCTGCCTGCATGGTAGGGTTCCTCAAATTGTAGGAATTCCTCACCTGGACAGGTAAAAAGCATTGAGGGGTAAAAATCTGCTAATTTTGAGTAAGTTTTTATCAGAAGCTGACAAGCAGAAAAATGAGTCTGTGTCCTTGTTCCTAATGTTTTCTATGCAATTCAAAGTAGTGTAGGCCTCCAAAATAATCCTTTGAACTAATTTTTATAAAGCCTCTGTGGTCTTTACAGAACGCATCAGAAAACACTATTAAGAGGTTGGATTACCATGAACACCCTATCTCAAGCTAGGCAACCTGTTGCCATGTGTTGTCTCCCATACCTGTACCACAAGAGCCTACAAAGTAGCACGTGCAAATTCAGGCCTGTGCGCCAAAATAAAATCTTCACCTTGCAAAAAAAATATACGACTTCCACTCTGCACTTTCATGCATGCCATGGCAATTTGGGGAGGTAGTAATGAGCTCTAATAGGCACTCCCCAAAACTTCTACATGCTTTGTCTTTAGCCAAGGAGCATTGAGAAAATGTGGCATTCTTTTCCTCCCCTGGAAAACATAATAGAATGTCAGAGAACTTACTCTCCATCTGATCCTCCTAATATCAGTAATCTTCTCGTTTGACATCATAAGACAGGGATCTCTGTCAAAGACAACTGTACCCCCAATATGAGGAGTGCAGCCTGCAAGTCAGCACAATGTCTATGGTGCAGAGCACAGCAGAGCTGGGTGAGCACAGCACTCAGGCATGGACCCTGAAAGCTTAAATGCTGCATGGAGCTGGTGGGCCCTATGGACCTCTAAAGTGAGGAGGAAGGGGCTAACAGAAGATTTTTAGGAAGCTTTTTTTGCCTTTTTTTGTTGCTGTTGTTGGTTTTGTTTTGATTTGGTTTGGTTTGGTTTTGTGTTGGGTTTTCTTTTTTTGTTTATTTGCCATCCCCCAAGGCAACTGGACAACCCAGAGAAAGACGCAAACTTGGTTGTGTGTGTGAAGGGTGAAAAAGGAGCAGATAAAGAATGGGCTTCTGCCTCAGGTAGAAAAGGTGTTTGCACCCTGGGGAATATGAGAGAAGAAATGTAACAAAAGGCACAGTTATGCAAAGCCTTGGAACTGAAACAAGCATGTAGCTTATCTTTGATGCCCCAGGTAAGTGAAAACTAGTTCAAATTCTTAGTGCAATAATGCCTTGCTCATGTTATGCATTCTGGCCCTGTCTTACAGCCACACGGTCGCACCCAGATAGACACTGTGCTCTTTTGCTTCTGGGAAGCCCATTAATTTTATGAAATGATTTATATACTGAGCATCTATATATGTAAATAACTGCTCACTCACAAATGCCACGTCAGAGAACTATGCTCATTATTAACTAAGCAAGCATGGGTGGGCTTGGCAGCTAGAAGGAGGACAAAGTTTTTTCATTGTGTTATATCACAAAAGGAGCATATTTCTCCAAAATTACTATCTATAGTTCTTAGCAACAGAATCCTTTTGAAAAATATACCAACAAAACTACAAGCTTGTCAAATATTACCTTTAAGCAAATTACTGTCTGGCATGAAATCTGCTTTTTTGTTCTTGGCTACCTTAATGATGGGGTCTTCAAACAGCCAATGCAATGATTATTCAGAGTTGTCTATGTAACTGTAGTTAAAGCTTAAAAAATAGTAATTCCTTTCATTCTCATGTTTTTGACTGAAATTTTATCTTTCAGGGAAAGCTGAAATTAACCTTCAGAAAATGTCACAAAGAATTACTCTCTTCTTAAACTCATCAGTGGATCCTACACCTATTTTGGCAATAACACTACCTAGTACAGTTTAAAAGCCATCATTTACTCTAAATCTGGCTTATTCCAATCCATTTAGGTAAGGCATTTTTGAAAAAAAAATTAGTTTAATTTTATTTCAGTAGAACAAGTGACAGTCATAAAAAACCCAAAAAGTCTAAGCTAAGTAATTACTTGCAAAACTCAACAGACCTACTGTACATTAAAAAATGGGCTAAAGACAAATGAAACATTGTTTTATGAGGAATAGTTAAGGAAATAAGCTTCCATATTTGAAAATAATCTGAGTAAAAAGAAGAAAAAAAAAGCATTTATAGTCTATAGTAAAATTATTTTTAAAGTCACATTTTCTTAGAACCATAAATGAAAAGCTGTCATAATCATCCATTTCTTTTATTATGTTGCTTCAAAGCAGAATATAGTTTCCAATACATTGTACATTGTTAATGTACATTCTTCATGTACATTTAAATCTGAATTCAGGGGACTTAATCCTACACTTGTGAATAACCTGATGAATATATCTTAAGCTACAATAAAAATTGCAAATAATTTTTATGGGGAAGTATATTCCCAAAGGCTTTAAAGGAAAGTAACTCATAATTGCTACATGATGTCACTAGTACTGAATAATAGAAAGTGGAATACATTCCCCAGTTTTCTGTGCACAGTACTTGTAGCTGTAGGCTTGAATCAGAGGCCAAAGGCAAATTTTTTTCAATCTTCAAAAACACGTCAAAGAGAAAGATCCTAGCCTGCTATAGACTGCTCTGATATTTTCCTGGTAACTTAATTTCTAACTGGAAAAACCATAGTCTGTAGCGCTGATTTGTACAAAATATTTTGTATCTCTATTTCTGCTAAATAAGAATCAGGAATAAAACTATTTATATTACATCCTATTGCAGGAGACTACTTACTGTCTTTTTAGAAATATAAAAAAGATAGATGACATCTAGTTAGGTCAATTAAGCACTTACATTTGATGGCAGATATTTATAAAAACAAGTAATTTGAAACACTACCTTTTATTATAAACAGAAACCCTTCAAACAAGAAAGTCGCAGCCATCTGTTTTCCTTCAATATCTGGCTAGGGCAATACCTGAGTCTATGAAGATCCACATATTAAACAGCCCAAACCAAGAGTTGCCAATATTTGTAATTCACTTATTACCATCAGTTCCAGTCATAGCATTCAGAATTTAGTAAGTTAATATTTTTTTCTTATCTAAAATTTGTTTAGATCTCAATTTGCATCAAATAATAAAGGCAGGAATTTTAAAATGTCACACATGAACCAGAATTGTTTGATAATATTTAGAACTACCTGAAAATTAGTCCATAATTGTCAGGGTCTAAGGACCAGAGCTTTAAAACTATTAGTCCCACTACTTTCCATCAGAAATTATTAAGGCTTTGTCATTCTGTCTTCCAAATAAAGGCAACATTGCTTCATAATTATCAATATCAATGTTTAGAGGAAGATTTACATACGAATTTAATTCACATGCCAGTATTAAATTTTGTTATATTTTTTGCCAGAATGGCATGTTAGCTCTATTAAAAAAGATCTGTTATACAAAAGAATCTATCCTCTTTTTATCTTCCTATGGACCTCTCAAGGTTACTGATTTACAAATTCAGAGTGACAAATTTTCAAAATTTACAAAATTACAATTTTCATTCTAAAAATGGGCAACTTGACAATATAATTCTTGCCAAACTTTTTAAACATTTTGTTTCTGTTCCAGCATGGAGTAGAAACATCGGGAAACCTTGAAAGCAGCCACAAATTTGTATTTGCATCTAAGAGGGAGATATCCTGTCAATGCAGAACTTTCTGGAAGCTGCTTTTTTAGAGCCGTTAGTTCTTACTGTTTGTAGGCTACACTAGGCATTCATTCAACAAGATAGGTCCTCAAGGAACAAAAAAATGCACTTTAGTTGCATTTTGCTTGCCCATGTGACATTTTGAACTAGTACAACTATGAGTCTCTGGAAGAGAAGTTGGCTAAGATTTGCATGTTTCTGGAAGGGTTTCATTTATTAGTATATAAACAAAAATTAAGTATTTTCAAACTTTTGGGGAAAAAATCTTTAAGAGCTCAGTAATTGAGAACTCTCTGTAACTTCAGGATTATCAGAAATACAAATCTGTCAGTGGCTATTATTTCTGAAAAATTTGAGGAAAAGTTCAATGAGCAGAGCATATATTTTTTGTTCTACCAGGAAGCTTAGACCAAAGTAAACAAACCTTGGGAAAGACACAGCAAATAAACCACAGACAAGTTGTGTAAAAATTGGTAAAACGATAATGTTTTGAATGATTATTGAATTTTGCCTGAAATTCAGAACTACAGTGAGACATGGACATTTAAGAACAGAACAACAAACAGGAAACATAAATGTCACAATCAAACTATTAGGCTTTTATGCCCAGCCATATAGTCAGATTACCTGTGGATGTCAACCAAAATTCAGTTTCCTCTAAATTCTGAATCTTCACCAAAAGTTAAATTTGTGATTATTCAGGAAGCCTGATTTTGCTTTTTCAAATCATTACAAAGCATCAAATTCAGTGTAATTATCTTAAAGTTTTTGCAAATTAAAATCTTACTGCAGTCTTGGGAGTCCCTTTGATGATCCAGAAAAGCTGGAGACAATTACATTGTCTTAGAATACCAGCTTTTGTAATGACCAATCCTGGCTGTACACAAGCCAGCAGAAAAAACTTGGGGTCTATGGGGAAGGATCCCACGTTTCTACATTTTGCCTTTGACCTTTTTTACTCTTGATATCCTCTCTGAAAGCATGTCTCCTGTTAATCATTGCTAGTTATTAATCAGTGCTTAGTTCTGAAGGCATATTTGAATTAAAATTTCTTTGTCCAGCAGGAAGTTTCAAAGTCAACCCCGCCAAAATGTTTTGGGAAGTGTTTCTCTGCACAGGGAGGGTTTGAAAATTACCATCCACTGCACTTGCCATAAAGTTGGACTGCACACAATTACTTCATGTCTCTTTATAGAAGAAATCAAACTTGGACTTTCTGTTTCATGGGATACCAACATTTAGGAACTGTCTTCCGAGTTCCAACTTGAGTATTTCTTGCAAAGAGGAGCTTTGGCAAAAAATGGTGTAATTTGTAATGTTTCAGTTTAGAAAAGACCTTTAAAATACAAAAATGCAATTTTCATTTCTATCAATGTGTTGATTATATATACTGTGTCTTAAGTGTCTTGGCATATAACAGATGTCAAGCAGTATGTTTTAATATTCAATTAATTCTACTTACTTTATAGTACTTCTACTTTGGAAAATGTTCTTAACACTACATAATATTAAAACAACTTACATATTTTATTAAATGAGATTTTTTGTTATTTGTGTTGTAACTAAACAGTTCTATATGTGTAATTTAAATGAAAAACAACAGGCACAAGGCTTGTTATATCACCATACGTTATCACTGGGTAAACACAGGAGAAAAATAAAGTCAAAGTAAAATTGATTTTGCAACACAGCATCATAGAAATGTGATTTAACATTTTTTCCAAAGCAAAAGAATCAAATGTATATGTTTCACCAAAATAGTTGTGAATGCCCTTTGAAAAATATCTCTTCTAAAAGTCCTGGCTGGTAGAAAATTTTCATAAAAATTTTCTAACCACCTCCAGTTGCTGACCCTTGTAGCTTTCCAGCATTCCGGTTTTCCAGACCAAGTATAAAATGGAAAGGCTTGTGTCTTTTTAAAAGGAGGACAAATTTAATGTGACTAACACTGTAGTTTACTGACATTACTTATTGTGAAACAGATTTTTGTGCTTGCAGTCAAACTCATGGTTTTGTGCATGTTTATTTTGTAAGCACGTGTAGTTTTGTTTGGGGTTTTTTTTTAATAATAGAGATGCTCTTTTTAATAGAGGGAAAAGGTTGACTACAATGCAAGTAGGAAGACAATTTTTGGGAACAGTGTTTATGTCAGTGACAATATATGTTAAATTTTCAATTTAAATTTTTAATTTAATTTAGTATTTATTTTAAATTCTCACTTGTTTGGGAAACCCAGAGTAAAAATATATTTGAAATGGGGATTTCACTGAAATGGAAAGGAGATTTTTGATGGCCTGCAATGTGGGTTTACAATTTCTCCTAGGTCTCTGTGTCTTTGGGTGAAACAAATAAACCCTACAGTGCCAAGAGTACTCTATATCATGCTGAATGGCCCCAAGGACAGTGCCAGTGGAAAGGAAGAATTCCCACTGCAAACTGAGGGAAACCTTTCATCAGAAATTCAGAAAACTTGGGAAAGAGTCTGAACTGCAACTAATGGGTTGGCAGAAGTTATTTTGCCAGGGTGTTATGGTTTAACTCCAGCCAGCAACCAAGTCCCATGCAGCTGCCCACTCATTACCCCACTAACAGGACAGAGGAGAGAATTGAAAGACTAAAATCTAGTAAACTCATGTATTGACATAAAGAAAGTTTAATAGGTAAAGCAAAAGCCACACATGCAAGCAGAGCAAATCAAGGAATTAATTTACTACTTTCTATAGGAAGGCCAGTGTTCAGCCATCTCCAGAAGAGCAGGGCTCCATCACATGTAGTAGTGCCACCGGTCCAAACATCTTCCTCTTCCTCCTTTTTTCCCCCACTTTATATTCTGAGCATGACATCACATGGACTGGAATATCCCTTTGGTCATTTAGGGTCACATGTCCCACCTCTGTCTCCCCCCAGCCTCCCATGCACCTTCAGCTTCTTCACAAACACGGCAGTACAAAAAGCAGAAGAGGCCTTGGCTCTGTGAAGCAACTCAGCAAAACCAAAACCATTTCTATATTATGAACACTGTATTTAGCACAATTACAAAACATAGGTCCATACTAGCCATTGTGAAGAAAAGTAATTTCACCCCAGCCAAAACCAGCACACAGGGAAAGAATTTGTTTCATCTTTCTATAGAAATGGTTATAGAAAAGCTGCTATTGCACTGTAGCAAAAATCTAAGCCTGAAAGCTGCTGTTGAAGGGCATGGAGATGGTACCAGGGTTTGAACCACTCCTGCAAGTGGTCCATACTGCCTGGTCTGATGCTCCTGTATAAGGCAGGCATTGCACTACAGCTGCAGTTCTGGCACCCTGAGCTTTTTCTAACTACACTGTGCTCCTGGGAGCATGATTGAATTCAGGGGGATAGTCATCTGGGAATTCGGATATTACAGTTTTTAATAGTGAGGTTTCTTCAAAAAGAAAAAGAAAATAGCCTTTTTCTTTCTTTTCCTCTCCTTCCTCCCTCATCCAATAATGCTTTCTCAAAATCAAATAGTAGATTCAATTAGCTAAAGTTGCAGGAATGGTGTAGGTCTGTTCAGTCTTCTAACTTTATAGTTGTCATCGTTACAGAGACAAGGGGTGGAGTTCTAGCACTGTTTAATTCCATACCACCCACATCATGGCAGGGGTGTGCTTTCAGCAGAAGGAAGCAGGGGACTGGAAGTGGAAGGGACTACAACTTTTTGCCTTCTATAGGACTTGAATTATTAAAACAGTTTAGCTACAATAGCTGATTATTTCTAGAGGTATGCTCCTGAGAAGTCCCCAATCAGTTCTGCTTTAATGATCTGTGAAGACCAAGAAACAAATCAGCTTACCAACAGTGGGAGTGAAAACTCAATATTGCTAGAGCTCAAGGGAAATACAAAGATCTCACTCCAGATTTCTCTCAGTTGTTCTACATAGTTTGCACTCCTTCAACTTGCTCAAAAAACTCCAAACCACAGCTGCACCAGGGAGTGCAGGGTCTAATGGAAAAAGTGCGTGATCTAGTATGAAGTGGAGGGTGACATCTGACCCATTAGGTCCTTTAGAATATACTTGTGACAGCAATTATAATTCTAAAATGCATTGTCTTTTCAGGTTCTGTTTCTTTGAAAGAAAGATGTATGTATATATATATACACACACGTACACATACAGATACACTTACGCATATACGTTTATGTAAGCATGTATATATGTGTGTATGGATATATGAGGGTCACTACAAAGGAAGCACTGAAAGTATGTTGATCACCAACTCCTTTGACTGTGGCCCAAAAATCCAAGTCAGAGGGCCTGAAGCTTGGTACCAGGGCTTCATTTGCTGGCACGTGGTTATGTACTGTCTGCTATCGACCTTTGGGAGTTAGTCAGTACTCCTTGGGCAATAACACAGACCTCTCCTTCATACTCCCCCTGTGCTGAAGCCAAGCAGAAAGGCTCACGGAATTAGTAGAAGTAGTGACCCTAAGCAAGTATCTGCCACAGACAGGAACTCTAGAAACACAATATAGCTTTTCTTTCTCAAAGGCACAGACTAGCCCTATTCAGGTGCTTAATTGTTCAGGTTAACTGTAGAAGAAATAGAAGTTTTGCCTATTCCCTGGATAAATTAAAATGTCCCTGTACTACGACAAGGTAAAAAGTACCAGAGAACCCTAATATTTAGCTAGGCAAGCAAAAAACCATTTTGCAATTTATTAAAAGTACTTTAATGAATAATCCACACTGTTTGCTTTTGGGAAAGTGTTAGAAGTCTAGTACGCACATGTAAAAATATTTCCTCGTTAAATTTTTTTGAAGGATATTAGATTAAAAATGCCTCTTGGACAACCTTGTGCACAGAAGCTTTTCATTGGTGTAAAGTGTTATACTTCTGTTTAAATAACATGATTTAAAAAAAAAAAAAGAAGTACACAGAATCAAGGAATCATTAAGGTTGAAAAATACCTCTTGGGTCTTCAGGTCCAACAGTTAACATAGCACTGCCAAGTCCACCACTAAACCATGTGCCTCAGTGCCATAGGCATACATTGTTTTAACACTTCAGGGATGGTGATTCCACCACTCCCCTGGGCAACTTGTTCCAATACCTGACCTCCCTTTGAACTTCAGCACCTTCAAGTTCATATCAAAAGATGGTGTATTAGTTAAGGTTGGTTATAACATAGCCTGCCATTATTCCACGCTCTTCACATATCTTCTGTCAGTGCACTTCCTTCACAACAGCTTTGCTATTCCAGTATTGCCTTATCCTCAGTGATGACTGCCAACTTTGCCTAATTAAGTAGCCTACCTGCAAAACTTTGAATGTACCTAGTGGGCAAAACTGGTTCCTGGAGAAGGGTCACTTCACTATCTATAATCCAGCAGCTTCTCAGTTCAGGAGGGGCCTGTTGTTTATCTGCCCGGTTTTAAAAGGCTGTTTTATTTGCAGCTATTAATCATCTTAAGTTTCTGCTAGATTTTAGTGAAATAGTCTTGTTTAATCACAGATATGCTGAAAAATAGATAAACTGAAAACATGGCATGCTGGAAAAAATGCACCAAAGACTCACAAGTCAGATTTCTTTGGACAACTATAACGTAGGTTCAAATTATCTGTAACAAGATACATGGGATAATTTACTAAAAACAGAAAGGAATGCAGAGTTATGGAAATTCAGAGAGGATTTTTTATGCCATTGTTGTCTTGTCTATACAGAAAATATTTTACTTCAAAGGCAGTTGTCAGGTATGTCAGGCCTTATATTTAATGACATATTGTCACTGCTTCAGTAGGAAACTTTAATACTGTATAACGGCTATTAATCCAAGAAAAACAGGTTTTCTTTGAATTTGAGCATTCTCTTTCAGCTTTTGCATTCCAAGCATTTCAACTCAGGAATCAGTAAATGAGCTTTACTAGAAATAAAAGCTGAGATTGTTAAAAATTCATTGTAATTAGTGGACATTATGTGATTTGGCCCCAGCTGCCACTAAAATTCCCTGATTAGTCTATTGCCTAGTATTAAAATTGGGTAGAATGCAAAAGTAGGGAACAAAAGCTGTAGATGTTGAAAAACTGAACTTTTTCTTTTCCTATGGCAGTGATAGAAGGACCATATGATTTATGACTGTTAGCAAATCTCAGCTATGCAGCAGCTTGCACAAATAGCAGCTTAGTGGCTGCTGGAGATGCCAGAACAGCTGCTTTACAGATACCTCAGAGCAAAAGATTAAGCTGGTGGTTAATGTGGCAAAGGCAGGTGATACTGCAGGTATGTATCTGCACAGATTCAAAATTAGTTGCTTAACATGAGAGGTTACAGCCTGTAGGATGTATATTGGCTGTAGGCTTTTTCTCTGTATTAGCCAGACATGAGTTTAACTTCTGAGGATCATTTTGGCTCAGCTTTGAGAGGGCAAAATAATTTCAAAGAAACTTTTGTGGGTTTTCTTTATAACCACTCCCTGCTCATAAACCTTCAGATGGAGATGCTTGCAGACCTGAAGCACTGCTAGGTCTATGATCCTCATAGCTGGTTCCTGATCTACAGGCCAGCAAATGGTTGACCTGTAAGGGTGTTCTCTTGAGAACACACCCCTGACAAGTGTATTTAAAAAGGACTTCAGTACAAATCACCCCTCAAATGTGACATTAATTTGTAAAGGGAACAGAAGAAAGGGTACCTTCCACAGGTAAGAAAGAGTTCCTGGAGGATGGGGACCAGGAATATACAGGAATCATACACTGAGACAACCTGAATGAAGATGGGGAACTGTATGCTATGACATGATAAATGAAGAAGTTTGAAAGGCAGATATGTTCACCAAGTGGCCAGAAGAAACTGTGGGAAGATGTGAAGCCTTTTTTTTATGAATTTTTTTGTTAGCTGCTCCCTTACCACTCCTTTTCAAAAATCAGACCTCTACATGCAGTATCAGCAAGGAGGATCAAAACAGGGACAATCACTTCAAAAAGAGCACAGTAACTCCCAAGTATCTGAGATACATTGCAGTAGTGAGCCTGCCTGCAGATCTCAAACAGGACACTAGAAGATGACTGTAACAAGCAGGATATGAGGGTCACAACATTGTTGACTGAGTCATTGCTCCTGTACCATACTCTGGAGTGTCCTTACCATGTGTTTGCTTGGTGTGATCCTGAGGAGAAGAGAAGGGAGGTAAAATAGATAGAATACTGTTTAATTTTCTTTGGAAGCTTCTCTGCTTTGCAAAAATAAGTTAAGGTGGCTTGGGTCAGTGAGGTGTCTGGTGATGGAGGAGTCTATAACTCTTCATGTATTTTATATAAAACAGACTTGAGCATTACTCGGAGCTGGGACTGCAATTTGAGATTCCCTCTTCCCAGGTGAGTACTGGAAACCACAAAACTAGTATCTTGCCCACTCCAGGCTGAGGATCCCATGTAGCCGCTCTACCTCAGTCTTCAGTATTTCTTACTGGCTTAGTATCAGTGGCTCAAAGTGCTGATTCCTCCTATCAGGCTCCTAGAAAATTTTGGCCCCCATCTAAGATGTCTAATTCAGCTGTTGCAGTATGACAAACACGCTTAACACAGACTGCTGTACTTCCACTCAAGGAGCTTAGGTGCCTGGCTGTAATAACTCCTCAGAATCTAGCCCTGTGACTATAATAGGACACTGTTGGAAAATGAACAAACTACCTGCACTTGGGAGAAGAATGTCCCCATGCTTTTTTGGTACACCAAGAAAAATGAATATTCATTTGATCATTAAACTCAAAATGCAATGACTTCTCAAGAAGTACAGTACATGGTGTTAGGCCAAAGGCAGTTCTGATCCCAAGGTATTACTAAAGTTTCAACATTTTGGCCCCTACTGATTTCTTTCATGCGATTCTTAGAACTACTACGCAGACAGTCCGTGTTAACTGGCAGATGCCCAATGGCAAAATATAAAGTACATATTTTACCACAGTTTCTGAACTGGGTAATTGATGGATTAAAAGAGCTACTATGAAATGAACACCAGCTTGTTCTCAACCTCCCCTTCTAGGCTTGAATCTATTATTGGTGCAAAAGAACAAACCTGTAACCCTTTCAGTATTCCTGATATCTTTGACAAGTATTGTCACTATTAGTTGTTTTTTTTTCTTTAATTTAGAAGCTCCTAAACCTGAAGAAAATCAGAAACATTTATGTAGTATTAGTAAAGAGAGGGAGTGGATTACTGGGGACCCAACTTCTCAATCAGTTGTACTATGTACTGTTTCTGTTGTGTAAAGAGGAAAAAATCACCACCTGCTTCATACTGCCAGGTGCAATAAGAAAAGCTTTTTCCATTGGTATAAGTAGAGAAAGCACAGTCCCTTCAAAATCAATGGCAAATCTCTCACTTACTTCATCTTATAATATGTAGCATAATTTTTTGTACCAATGTTTCCCTCAAACTTCCTCTTCAAATACGACTAAGAAACAAATTTGTGAGTATTTTGAATTACATTAACCACAGGAAGCTTTCACCACTCCTTTCCTTTGGAACATTTTCATTAGCATACCACCTGCAAAGACACTCATAAGCCATTTTGTCTGCCACCTGTATAGAGGTATATTTCAGCCTGAGTTTTAAAAAATAATTTTAATGATTTCTTGGAATGTAAAGTAAGCCAAGTCTCAAACCTGGGATTCCAACTAGAGCTTCAAAACGAAGCAAGCACAATTTTCTGATCCATACTGTTGCCTTCCAGCAATAGACAAAGGCTCTGAACTTTCCACTCTGTGCACTGTATTTGAATATACGTAATGCATTCTGCCAGAATAGAATGGTCTACTCTAAGTACAGAAAAATTGTGAGTCAGCCTTTTTCTTCACAATCTATAGGGTTACAGTGAATAAAAAAATGTTTCTTTAATTTGCCTTTTTTTTTAAATGTTGACCTTTTGAATGTTATATTTTATATTTAATCCCTTTAGCTACAATGACAAGACCTATTTTTTTTAAAACCAAATCTGATATTTTCACATAATAGGATGACTTCATGCAATGAGGTGTAAGAAAAGCAATATATATCACAAGAATTTTATCACAACAGTTGGCAATGCTTCTGAGCTGTCCACAGCTCTTGCTGATTTGATCCACTTGAACACAGCCTCTTATAGTATATATATATAGAGACGTTCATTTTTTTTTGTTTTGTTTTTCTAGGATAAGACAGTGTAAGTATTCCACTGAACCTTGTACAATAAACCCTATCACTCCATGTGTAAAGAAGCTTTAGAATCTGGCAGATAGAAAGCCGATATTCAGAGGTGTTCCTCCATTTTTGTCCCACAGAATTATGCCTGGATTCGGATGAGAAGTAACAATACCTATTTTCTTTTTCAAATTCTTCTGAAAATCTTCATTTCCTTCCTGGTATTTGCATAATGAAAAAAATCTTTGGCAGTTTGCCAGGTTAACTGCTGGGCACATAATAGTCAGGCTGAATGGGAACTCTGAGAACAGGCTGTCTCCTTGTGAGGGTGAAAAGCCCAAACTGCCCAAGAATCTCTTCTTTTAATTGCAGTATATAATCCAAATAATTAGTCTTTTCTCTGAAAAAATCCCCTCACCCCACTCTACTTCCTTCAAGCTGGAGAAGATCCAACAAGACTCCAACCTTCTATGTGGTCTTGTGGGGAAAAAAAAACCCAAATTGCTGAAAGGTTATTGGGTAATTTAAACAGTTCTTCATGACTGAATATTTAGGTTTCATTTCCTACTGCTGGTACTAAGTTCCTAGGCCTTGCCTGAAAACATTCTTACAAAATTTAAAGCATTTGAATGTTGTAGGTAAACACTACAGGTTTTAAGAAAAAGGTTACTTTACACCTCAGTTCTGCCCAAATTATTTTTGGATTATGAAACCCTCTTCAACTGAGCAAGTCTACAAATTCTAACTAAAATGTCATGCAAAATTCAAATGGGGAATGGGAGCTGTATTTCTTTAGAAAGCTGATAAGTGAAAATTTGATAATACTGTGGTTGCTATTAGTAAATTAAATAAGCCTCAGTAATCTGTCAATGTCCTTCTTATAGTATCCTAAATCTTGCTTTGTAAAGCAAGGCCCTGCAGGCGAGGGTAAGAATTTTGACGTATTTTTCTGTCTCTGAACCTCATTACCTAGTCATTCTTAGAGGTATATGTATCTTTTGCTATACAGCTCTCTTAGTACCTCAGAAGCTATAGCTTCTGTCCGTATTCAATCTGCTCATATTTTTCCTCAGTAATCTTTAAAATCCTCAGAGAAAATGCATATAAAGAAATTGTAATAATTATGGAAGAGCCTTACTCCAAAGGATATGGAGCTGTCAGGATGTAGATTCTTATATTCTGTGAGTACATGCCTCAATAAGATGTTTGCTACTTCCTCTTAAGGTACTGAGTACTATACACAAGTCTTGGGAATAAGGACATTGTCCATGGTCAATGGGCACAGCACAGAAAACAGGAAGGCCCTTGTGTTTGTACTATACTTAGAGCCAGAGCTAGTTTCCGCACTAATGACAGGAAATGTTGAGCAATAAGAGTCTTGCTCCAAAAATGACATTGAAAATTAGATGTTGTAATGCTCCCTTTAAATTATAGGGGAAAGGATTTAGGCAAATATCAAGTGAAACAGTGAATACCAAATTAACAAGGAAATAATTTCTATTAGAAAAATAGAAAATTCATTGCATTTTTGTGTTTCCAGGTGAGGCCCATCAAATTTCTGCACCGTGTATTCCAAAGCAATAATGCTTGTCCTTGCATTCTGGTAAATCTCCCTAAACGATGGTCAGACTAAGAATGCTTACTTTACCAAAGCACACTGTTCAAGACCCAATAGGCTAGTTTTTGGCCAACAAGTCAGCACAACTGAATTATTTATAAAGCTTAAATCACTTTGTGAACCTTTTACACAATGTACACTAGAGAAATGACTAGGTAACGTTTTTGTTATTTTGGAATACTTTAATTATAAATTAATGGTCGGGTGATGTTGTTTCCACCTTAGAGTGGAGACAGGATAGGATGCTACTTAATCAGAAGGGAAAGGATTCATAAAAGTCCACTGAATTATACGCACAACTATTTAAGCACTTGAAGATATAATATATTTGACTCTCTAATTGAGTTTAGGAAAAGCTAATATACTCCAGAAATGAAAATCAGTTTCATGTCTTCTTTGAGAATATTATTTTGATTTAGAAATCCAGTTGGGTCCGGACCACCACATACATTGAAGGGGATTGAAAACACTTGTATTATTATTTAATAGCACTACAATATTCTCTGGTAACATGACATGCCAGAAGCGAGACAGAAAACCCAAGCAAAATGGAGAAGAAGAAATAGAAAAAGAAATGAAGAAGAAACAAAGTTAAGAGCAACTAGGAACTTAAAAGCGAATTGCTTATTCTCACTCAGTAATTGGGATTGTGACAATAAAGATGGTATTCTTCTGACCAAATATAGAAAACAGCACTGGGTATGGTAAATTATGAATTATCATTCCTTTATAATCACTGGAGAGAAAGATACACTTCCAGGAAGCAATATAAATCCTACAAAAGACAACTGAAATAGGTCAAATAAAGCTTTTTCCAGAGTGTATAACTTTGTATCTCACCTTTGGCTATTGAATATACCGTATTCACCATTGTAAAATCATGTGAGAAGCCTAGCTCTAAAGACCAAAGTAAACAGTAACATGTGATTGTTGCCTAAAGAATGTATTATCTCTGTACTTTTGTGCAAAAGTCTCAATAACAATAGGGGGGAAAGGCAGGATTTGAAACTACAAATTCATATTTGACCCTATTGATCATATGAACAAAATCTGTCTTATTTGTCCGGAAGAACTGTATAAGTTACCAGGAAAATAAGGTGAAGAAACTTGGAATTTTAAGTAGTTTATTGATAACATTATTCCTCACTCTTGTATTATGCCTGTCTCATTTTCTGAAGAAAAACAAAGGCACTAAATACATTACTAACATCTTTCCAGTGCAGCCAAATTTGGAATGCCAAATGCAATTCATTTTAATACCAAGCATGCAATTCACATTTGTAATCCTTTCCACAGTCAAGTATTGTAAAATATATTAAAGCAAGGTGCAAAATTTCTTCTCTTGAGAAAACCTCCTGTTTTAGATTTGAGAGTCATCAAGCATAATACTTAGATCATATATGTTGAGAATATTCCCTGAGCCCAATGTGAGTTTTGATGTGGTAAGAAGAGATTAGAGTTCACAAGATACCAAGAAAAGAGAGAAGCATTTATCTGGCTTTAAAAAATGAAGATAAGCTTGCATTTAAAATTGAGCAAATCTAAGGAGTCTTAGCAACATGAAAAGCAATGAAGGTATATTAATCATACAAATATCTCTGTATTTCTTTTCAGGGTAAGTTGTCAAGTCATTATCTCTTCTCTGTATCCTTTATCCTTTTTCTGTAAAGGAAACTTCCTCTCTTTGGGATAAAGTGTGCAACATTGCACATAAGGTTTAATACGTGGGTATATCACTGTTGTTACACCAAGGTCTCTTTCCTGAGAGGTAATTAAGCAATATAGAGCCCATTGTTGGGATTAGATAAATAAGATTATGACCCTCTTTTAGATTTATCACCATCAGGTTGTATCTGCCATTCCATTGCCTGGTTATTCATTATTGTCACATAGTTCTTGATCAGTTTGTTTGACAAGTCTGAATAATTTGCATGACTTGAAAAATTCTTCACCTCACTGCTTCAGATTGTGCATATTCAATTCAAGTATCTGGGTCTCAGCAGTGATTCCTGGGGTATATTTGGGATAACATTTCACTTTAAAACCAGATGTTTTTAATACTGTCCCTTATTTCCTCTTTTTTGCTTTGTTATTCCCCAAAAAAGAAAAAAACAAACTAACCACTCTGTGGTGATTTGGCTCCTTTCAAGTGCCTTTAGAGAAGGACCTTTCCAAAAGCTTTTTGAAATCCAAGTAAAAATCTTTAGCAGAATGCTTGCACTTGTTAGAAAATTATTTTGTGTAACTATCAGGTCTTGTTTTCATAAGACACAAATTAAAACTTTAAGGAAAGCTATTTTTATTCTGTTATTTTGTGGAAAGAAGTTGTGTATGATCACTTGGCTTGCCTTCAAAAACTTTTTTTATAAAAGTAATTTAAAACAAATTTGGTAAATTTTAAACCAAATTAGAATGGTAACAGTGGAAATCTTGAAGAAAATGAAACTCTTAAAGTTACTAGTCCATAAATAAACTGGGGGAGAGCAGCAAGACTGATTATTCTGTAACTGTGGGAAAGACTGAAATAAGGCACCAGGGGGAGAATCTTACAAATCCTGCAAACGTAGGACCATTCTCTATACTAGGCACTAGAGAATACACACTTGAGACAAATCATATAAATGGGGAAAGCATTACTCAGTCTTTTGTTTAATAGGAAACCAAGTTTCCTTAGTGCCAGTCCTCAAGGACCTACTTGTTCCTTAAGCCAGGATATTTGTGTATCATCCAGATGATGTATGCGTCTGTTTGAAAGCTAAAAAAATTCTACCTAGGAGCTCCTATTTCTCCATTCAGAATGACAACCTCTTGGGCAGACATTGATGTGAGCCAATAATATTACAGAGTTCATTAGAAGGAAATGAAACAGTTCCTTATAATGGGTGCTGCAGTGCTCATTTGGCTTTATTGCTGAAATAGACTGGTTTGTGGGATGCCAAGTCTCAGATCAAAACTAGGTGGCTAGAGCTTATTTGAGCATGATGCAAGCAATAGTTTGAAGGCAGCAACAGGTTGCCACCTGACAGATCAGCCGGGTTTTCTGGTAGTATAGCCTCCTACTTCTTACTCAGATTTACAAATCCTAAAGTCTTTCAAGATCCTCAGATTCTTCTGTAAAGCAAAAAATCATGAAAATGTGGTGCTTAGGGACATGGCTCAGTGGTGGACCTGGCAGTGTTAGATTAGTGGTTGCACTCAATCTTGAAGTCTTTTCCAACCTTAATGATCCTACGATTCCATATTTCTTTATATTTTCTTTTTGCTACCTCAAAATTTATACTTCTTCTATGTGATCTACAATTAAAGATATAATGGAATCATTTTGTTAATTAAAACTCTGCAGCTGACTTATATGTAGGTAGGTAGAAATTTTAAACTTTTGCCTGATCAAAGTCTAAAAAGTTTACAATATGAGAAAATTTGACCTTGTCTTTGTATTTAGGTAAGACAAATATGCCTGTATCTGGCAGCAAATCTATGGTTAAGAAGCGCACAGACTAAGTGACAGGAGTCTAGTTGCAAAGAATTATCTGATTTTTGAAAGTCACCTTATGTTGAATATTTTGAATCTGGAGGCATGCAGAAAGATTCCTTTTTTTCCAGCAAACATTTTAGCAGGCACATAAGTGGTTTACAGATTAAGAAATCCTGTTGATAAGACTGGCTTTGAGTTGTGATAAATTAGAATGGTGAGCCACCACTTTATATTTAAAATCTGGATAGGATTTTAAATTTTAGTGGAAAGTTCCTTGCAGTGCTTCTCACTCTACCCTAAAGAGGTGAATTTTCTATAAAGTAGAATTATAGGAAAAAGGATAGAGAGAAAGATCTGAAAATTATTCTGAGGTGTAAAGAACCTCAGATGCTGTATGACATGTAACTAAATTGCCTAGGACTCCTCAGGACTGTCAAAGACAGCACTAATGCTTGATGGAGGAGGTGATTTCAGTGGTGATTTTTCCTAATTTCTTGTAACACTTTCCTTAAGAAGTGAGAAGCACCTGTAAAATTGCACAGGTAATATTTAAAATCAGATTCCTCACATCATTTATGATAGAGTTTCTTCTTCTTGTCCCAAATGTAAATTGGACATGGTGGCAAGCATACAAATAAGTCTCCATGGACGCAATTACCTTAATGTGAATTTTTACTGTTGTGACCTAGAACTAGAAGCAGTTCCTCAAAGATGGTGGATCTCCACAAATATCCCCTTTTTATAAGTTAATTAAACTACCAGAAATAGTCGTGTTGTTATGGTCTAGGATTTCCACCATCCACACTCAGCTGTAGGTAGCATCCTGCTGCCATCATGTGTTCAGCTCTCTCAGGGCATAGCCACACAATCATTTTGAAAACAGCTGGAGTGGTTTCAGATATTTCTGCCTTTCAGCTATTATTTACTGCACTGCGGGTGGAGCTTTAAAGTCACTGACAGAAAGTGGCAGAAGAGGAGAAACTGAACTTCTATCTACAGTGTGAATTCAGTTACTGGTGTGCCTTAGTCAGCTCAAAGGATGTTATACTGCTCTGTATCACAAGCGTCTGGTAAGTTATGGCTCAAGCAAGCAGAAGCTCAAAGCAAAGCTCCTGGCCATTTGGGAATTGTGGGTATGTATTAGAATAGACTATAGATTTTAGGTATTGTTCAGACATAAGTCCTGTGGGAACCATAAGATTCATATCTATAACAGGTGACTAGTCCCAAACACTCTAGTATTTGAAAACAACAAGTCTTGAAACACTCAGTTCTTTTCCTTTTCCTCCCCCCCACTCTTTTGAAAATACACCAACATCACCTGCAGTTAAAGTAGCTCCTCAAGCTACGGGGAGCAGCCTGATCAACAGAGATCTCTGAATTCAAAGATCCCAGAAGAACTTCCATCACTACTTGGGGGTATGTTCATGTGGAAAGACATGCACATGAACATATTTTAAGTCTCAAAAAACAGTGCCTTCCCATTACCTCTGTATGTTGCAATGTTTCAATCTGACTTTGACCATACGCTTTCTTCCGGAAACAACAAGCAAAGGTGTCCTTATTTCTGCACCTTGAGCCCTTACAATCAAAAACCATCAGCCATCCACACCTCCCACCTAAGCTGTCCAGCTGAGATGCTGGGGGAAAAAAAAATGACTGCTAAGGCACAGAGCAAATCCCCTGTCTAAATCTACTGTAATTTACCTTTTGGATGCAAGACTGTTCCCATCTCTATCTCTTAATGGAATAGAGCAGAAAAAGTGCTTCCTGATTTCAGACTGAAGAACCTGCTATATTTTGGATTGTCACTGTGTCCTAGTTTGAAAAAAAACCAGTGGGAGATCACTAATCAGAATTATAATTTAATAGGAAAATTAAAATAAATGCAATAGTACAAGAACACTAACAGAGTCAGGATACAGCCTGACACCATGTTAGTCAGGGTGGTAGTAGCAGACTAGATGAAGTGGTCCTGTTGAAGCAGTGATCCTGTAGAAAAGGGTCTGGTCTTCACCTGAAGGTCCAGTGATGTAGCTCTCATCCTCCAGGAGTCCCATAGGTAAGGGCTGCTTATACTGTTCCAAACCCCAGATTATATCAAGGTGGGAATGCTTGGTTCCTCCCCCTGGGTGGAGCATTTTACAATGGGTTGATGTAATTCTATGAGTCATGCGTGGGTTCTTGATTGCCCATTAAACTGAGATAGCTCCCAGAGGGACTTTTCAAGGATGAATCATGGTAGGAGATAACAAACATTGCCCCACCTGCTTTAACAGCTTGTGAAGATGATAATAGAATACATGCTTGTGGTTACATCTTACATTGTAACCTAGGGCACACTGCTTTCCATCCAGAAGAGGATCCCTGATGTTTTGGGAGTGTACTGCTTCTGGAGCATCCTCAGGTACAAAATTCCACAGGTCATATTTGCACTACAAGCACTGTAGAAATGACAAAGAAAAGACGAACAGAAAAATTAGCAAAATTAATGTGATGCAACACACAGTAGGATATATCTTGACTGCATTCCTGAAATCTGACACTGTTCTGCATGACATCTTTGTCTCTGTACTGCAAACACAAGGATCTGATGGATGGACCACCCATCGAATAAGGAATTGGCTGGATGGTCACACTTAAAGGGTTGTGGTCAATGATTCGATGTCATCCAGAGGGACCTTGACAGGCTTGAGAGGTGGGTCTGTGCCAATCTCATGAAGTTCAGCAAGGCCAAGTATAATGTCCTGCATCAGGGATCAGGGCAATCCCAAGCAAAAATACAGGCAGGGCAGGGAATATATTGAGAGAAGCCCTGAGGAGAAATGTTGCAGCGGGGATACTGCAACATACATATATCAAACCAGGAGTCCTGTGGAAAGGAAATATATATGGACAGACAGATTCTTGATAGCTGTTTCAGAGAGATGTTTATTTCTCCAGCCGCATGGCCGGAGCTCTGCCGAGGAACTGTCACAGTCACCTGACCAAGGGTCCTTCTGCCCGCGCAGGGAACACAAACCAACCAATGGGAACGAGGCTGAGCAGGGGCAGGGAAACCCCGTGTCTGTGCCCTCAGGGCCCCTCTCCCAGGGCTACATGGCAGGGGAGGAGACCCCAACACCTCACCTGTTTTATTTTAATAGAAGGAGAATGAAAACAACTGGATAAACATAACAAGAACAGTTTCAAAACAAAACAAGCCACCCTCCTGAGTCTTTAAATGTCCAAACAGATTCTGTAGGGCTGACAGAAGGAAGACAGAACTCTCTGAGCATGCTTTGTGGGGAAACTGAGGCAGGAGAGAGTTTAACTTCTTCCGTCCCCCTTTTCATCCCCCACTCGGCATTGGAAAGCGATTTTTGGGGAAACAATTGGCAAAAGCATGGTTTTGTGAGGGAAACTATGGATGAAAAAACGGATTGGGAATACACTGGGGGTAATAGGACATAGGGTAAAAGGGAAAGGTGGGATTAGGAAAGGGAGACTGTAGGGGGGGCTTACAATGGAGATATTGTCTAACATGACTACGATTTTTTGCATATATACTGCCTTTTACAGGAACACCATCAGGCCCAGTGACCTGCGATGCTTGTAACCCTTTTCTACCTTGTATAATTTTGAATTCTACCACCTCTCCATCTCCCAAGCTTGGGATGCATTTTTCAGGGTTATTCTTTTTAATAGCAGTTCTCTGCACGAATATGTCTTGCTGGTTGTCACACCTTGTTATAAAACCATAATTTTGCTTAACATTATACCATTTTACTATCCCTAAGGTCTTAGCTACTATGATCTTTTCCTTTTTCCGAGTAGCTGCTGTTTTCTGTCTCGCTGCGTCTTTGCTCTCTCCTTTGGTCGCTCCCGTGTTGGAATTGTCGGGGCTGCTGGTGCCTGCGCGCTCTTCCCGGGGTCGCGTTCGGGGCTGCGTGGGCCGGGCCGGGCCGCGCCGCTCAGTTCTCCGTGCGTCGCCTCCTCTGGTCGCAGCTTCGCTGCCACTGCCAGGCACTGCATCTCAGCCGGGCCCCCAGGCGATGACCCCCCCTCACTCTGCTCCAGCGCATGTTTCGACTGGGCACAGCTCCGCTCCACCACCACTGTCGCCAGCCGCCGCCCGCGCGCCGCCCCTCTCGGTCGGGCGTTACGGGGCTCGCTCCACCATGCGCTGCGCGGGGCCGGGCGGGCACCTCCAGGTGCCACTGCTCCTGCTGCGCCTCGCTCCACCACCGACACTGCGGCTCGCGTGGCTCCACCCATGCGTGGGAACTGCCTCACTGCTGCTCGCAGAGTGCCTGGCGCACGTGGCCGAGGCCGCACGGTCCCTGAGCCAGGCTTCCGTTCGCCAGGACACAGCTGACATTGCTCAACAGTCTCGGTAATTAAATAATATTCACGAAAATATTCTTCCATTGGCATGTATTTTGACTCAAAAATTAACTGTTTCCAAACAGTGTTCCAAAAGTCTTTGGTAAGAATTAAATCCCAAGAAACATAGAAAAAGTTCTTAAACAACCATGAAAGGAAATGTTTCTTCTTTTTGAGCTTGAATCAAGCTAAAATTTACAAATAATTTTTCAATAATCTTTTCAAGTTTAAGATAAATGTCCATATGCGGCTCTGAAAGCCAAGAGTCCTCCCACAGTTCTTCCATAGTTTAGATATGGAATAGCAAAACAAAAACAAGAAGAGGAATCCAAAGTTTCTAGGGTTTACTCACACAAATCAGTCGCTTAGGGATCGGGGATTGTTCTGTCCGCATTATCTACCATTTGTTACAGCGGGGATTACTGTAACACGCATATATCAAACCAGGAGTCTTGTGGAAAAGAAATATATATGTGGACAGATTCTTGGTAGATGTTTCAGAGATGTTTACTTCTCCAGCCGCATGGCCAGGGCTCTGCCGAGGAACTGTTACAGTCACGGGACCCGAGGGTCCTTGCCCGCACAGGGGAACACAAAACAACCAACGAGGCTGACCAGGGGCAGGGAAACCCCATGTCTCCCCTCAGGGCCCCTCTCCTAGGGGTTAAAGGGGGGGGGGGGGGAGACCCCGCCACACTACAATGTGTTGTATGTTGTCTAAGGGTGAGTTTCCGAGCCTCTTGAATCAGGATGACCATAGCCGCCACGGCCTTCAAACACCCAGGCCACCCTTGGTTAACATTGTCTAGCTGTTTGGAAAAGTAGGCCACAGCCCTCCATTGGCTTCCAAGGCACTGTGCTAATATGCCCAGTGCCACATTCAGTCTCTCGTGTAAAAAGTTTAAAAGGCTTAGTCAAGTCTGGTAAGCCCAGTGCTGGAGCTGACATTAGAGAATGTTTTAGCTGTTTAAATGCAGCCCTTGTGCTTTCAGTCCAAATTATAATGCCATTTTCAGCTGCTTTTATTGCTCCATATAAAGGTTTCACCAACAACCCATAATTTGCTATCCATAAATGACACCAACCTACCATTCCCAGAAAGGCTTGCATTTCTCTCACGGTGTGGGGCTCTGGAAGTTGGCAGATGGCTTCTTTCCGTTCCTTGCTGAGTTGTCGATGTCCACAGAAGATCTCAAGTCCCAAATAAACTACTGCTTCCTTGGCAATCCGCACTTCGTCTTTGGAAACTCTGTAACCACTCTGTCCCAAAAAGTTTAAAAGCTTAGTGTGAATTGGATGCAGTCATCTCTGGTTTTAGCTGCAATCAAAATGTCATCAACATACAGAAGGATAACCCCTCCTGGCTCTTGTCTCCTCCAATCTTCTAATTCTTTTGCTAGCTGGTTTCCAAATATTGTTGGGCTATTCTTGAAATCCTGGGGTAAGACTGTCCAAGTAAGCTGACTTTTCCTTCCTGTTTCAGGGTTTTCCCACTCGAAAGCAGAAAGCTCCTGGCTGTTTTTATGCACAGGAATGCAGAAAAAGGCATCTTTTAGGTCCACAACAGTAAACCACTGTCTTGGGGTGACCTTATGATGTGTATCCCATATCGCTGCCTATGCCCAGAAATTAATTTTTGTGCCTTTCGATGCCTCTAAACTGAGCCTGAGAGGGGGAAGGAAGAAACTGAGCAAAACTTTTTCAAAGCAGTTTGCATCTTGTTCAAGGTCACACACAGATAGCAATTTGTTTCCCAGCTGTGGCAGGGGAGGGAGGAAGCACCCGGCTTGCTGCTCCTGGGACAGTTTTTGGCCAGTGGTTCAGCTGCTTTTTCTCTGGAGAGAGGCTGAGAGTTGAATTTTCCTTCCCTGGAATTTCGGATTTTTTTCCCCTTTTCTACTGGACTGCTTGATTGCTTTAACATCAGAGCACATTGGGAGGACTTTCCACCGGGCACAGAGGGCCTGGCCCTGGGCCAAGCCCCAGCTCCGAGAAGAACAAAGGGAGGACTCTAACACTTTCCCAGGTTTTTTCCTCCACAGAGAGAGATTTTATTATTTAGCATTATTTTCCTTTCCCGTGTGTTTGTTAAATAAATAGTTTTATCTCCTTCACTTTCCTTTGAGGAAAACTTATTTTTTTCCGAACCTGGTGGGGGAGGGGTGGTTGTGCCTTCTCTCAGAGGATATATTACTAAATTTGGCCAAACCGGAACAACCACCCTAATTCATCTGTCAGTGTGGTCAAAAGTGTATAAGGGTTTGCTACCACTGGATGTATGTCCTCTGTAATTTTGTTAATTGCCCTAAAATCTTAGACTAACCGATAACTTTTACCATCAGCTTTCTTCACTGAAAGCATTGGCGTGTTATACCTGGACTCACATTGCACTAATAACCCATGGTGGAGGAATTTTTCAATTATAGGTGCCAGTCCTTTGTGACTCTCTAATTTTAAAGGATATTGTTTTTACCAGTGTAGCTCCTGGTTTGAGTGCAATGCTCACTGGTTCTGCCTGTTTGGATCTTCCTGGAACATCACTGGCCCACACAAATGGATTGACAGCATTTTCGACTTCAATAGGGATTTTGCCACATCTGTCCTGTATAAAAAGTGCAGCAACTTCGACAAATTTAGTTTCTGGAATGATAACTCGAATGCCCTCCCCTCTTCTAATTTAATTTCGGCTTCCAATTTTTCTAACAAATCCCTCCCCAGCAATGGTTTAGGGGAGTTGGGCATATAAAGAAATTGATGAGTTACCCAATGCTTCCCCAGTTTAAATTTCAAAGGTTGGAAGAAAGGCTGTGTTTCAGTTACCCCTGTTGCCCCAACCACATGAACAGTTTCGTGACTCAGTTTCCCTTCTAAAGTATTCAACACAGAATATGCCGCGCTGCTGTCTACCAGAAATTCTATATCATTTTTCCCCAGCCTGTCTGTAACCTATGGCTCTGCTGGGGTAGAAGCCTCTGGTCCCCATCATTCTGAGCTTGAGTTTCGTTCCAATGGGAGCTGTGGAACTGGGGGTGTCTTCTTCAGCATCAGACAGTCAGCTTTCCAATGCCTTTTCTTCTTGCAATAAGCGCATGTGTCTTTGTCCCTAGGGGGAGAGGCTTTCTTAGATGTCTTTTCCTGACCATCCTTCCTCCTGGGACAGGGCTTACCTTTGTCACTGCAGTCTCTTATCTCGAAACGCTCTCCAGGCTACTTCTAACATTTTATTCATGTCTTGAACCCCTTCTAACTTTTGCAACTTTCTCCTTATATCATTTGAAGCCTGACCCATAAATAAATAAGCCCAATAAAGGGCCCCTTCTGTTGTATCAGGATTTATGTGTGTGAATCTGATAGCAGCTTCTCTTAACCTATTCAAAAAATCAGAAGGAGTTTCATTAGGACCTTGCTTCACTTCATAAAGCTTTGCCCAGCTGAGAGCTTTAGGGACACCATGCTTTAATCCATATACTATGAGATCTTGATACCATTTTAATCTTTGCATATCTGCTGGCACATTTGGGTCCCACCTTGGATCATCTGTTGGAAAATTATCTGCAACTGTACCTTGTAGCGTCCCATTAGCTATGCCTGATTCCACAGAGTCTACAATAACTTTGTTCACCATCTGCTTTTCAGTGGGATCAAGCAGTGCATCTATCATAACTACCAAATCACTCCAGTCAGGGTTCTGTGTTTGAATTGCTCTTTGTACCAAAGTAGCCACTTTGTCTGGATTTTCTTTATATTCTCCCACTGTACTCTTCCATTCTTCTAACTCTATGAGGGAGTACAGAACCTTTATATAGGCTGGTCCTTGATTACCCACAGCTTGCCTCAGAGGGGGTTGTAAAACTGGCTCCTTTTTTGTTCTGGTCCATGTAACAATTGGGCTTCGCTCCCTTATTGTTTTTCTTGCTGTCTTTCCCCTCTTTCGCCTGCTTAAAGCAGCTATCTCATCTTCTTCTTCAGAGGAACTCTCTGTGTGGGAGCTGTCTGATTGTGTGTCAGGTTTGCCCCTGCCCGCTCTAGTACCTGGTATCACTGCGAGGGACCGGCTCCGTCGCAGGGACTGGGCAGCATCGCTGGGCCTGCACGCTTCCATGACATAATCTCCTGAGCCAGCCGCTCGGCGCACGGCGTTGTCATGGTAACAAGAACTCCTGGAAGAGGGAGGAACACTACCCCCCCCTCCCCCTGCGGGAAGTTCCCTCCCTGCCCCTCTGGTGGAAAGTCCTGCCCCCCGACTCCTCCTCTAAGGGCGGTGCTGTAGGCTGCAGACGCTAGCTGTCCCCTCCCCTCAGCTCCTCCCCCCCCAGAGGGACCAGAGGGGAGGGGGGGAGAGAGCAGAAGCCACTGAAGACGCAAACGCCCTCCGAGGCTGCCACGGCCAATCATCTTCTCTTTTCAGGTGAGGCCCTGCCAGAGCCTGAGTCACAGCTGGGAAGTCTCCCAAGTCCGCAGGAGGTGGCTGGGGTGGCCAGTCCGCCCCCCCCTTCTCTTCCCTCACTGGCCAGAATCCATCTACAGCTGCCTGTCCTCCCCTCCCCGCCCCTAGGACCCATGTTGGCTGAAAAGGAGGAGGAAGAGGAAGAGGGGGAAGGGGGCCCGATCTCAAGGCGGGAGCAATTAAATCCATTTCCATGTCTTCCCCCTTTGTCAGGTCCAACATAGACTTCTTAACCTTTTTCTCTTTTCTCCTTAAAAATAGTATATGCTCTTTCTTAGGTATTTGTAACTTAGAAGCAGCCAAGAAAAGCTTCGCATACTCTAGTTCTAAGAAACAGTGGTCTCTTCGATGATACGATATTAAACTCAATATTAATTCTTCATCCAGAGTGCCATATTGCGGCCATTTCTGCCAGTTATTCAACCTGTAAGCTGGCCAAATCAATGTAGAAAGCCTAATTAATTCTGCTTTTGTAAGGGTTTTATCTTTGCCAATCAACTTTGCCCAGTTATCTAATACAAATTTTAAAGAGGTGTTTGGTGGTACTTCAGTCCCCATACAAGAAATATTACCACCCATGGTTTTATGCTTATAAACAGAAAATTCACGAAAGTAAAGCAACAAGATCTAAAAACACTCTATAAAGCAAGGAGAGAAAACTAAAGAAGGTAGGATTCAAACCCCAGGCATACAAACTGTGGGTGGAAGTACAATCCAAGCCCTAAGCCTTTGCACCGCCTGGCTGTGTGCCAAAGGGTGCCGGCTACAATCCTCCTTAACCTTTTCACAAGGCAGGAACAAACTAACAGAGGGAAAATTAAATCCCTGAATGGAACGTTCCCTGACAAGCTCTCACGAGCTACCAAGCTAACAGAAAGGGGAAACACCAAAGGAAACCCCCTTGGACCCTCCCGAGTCCCCAAACTAACTATAAGAGATCTCTTAACACCTAATTCACGTGTTAACAACAGAATACCACCTTTATTCAGTTACTCACATGCCTCTGTGCTGGATCTGGAGACATTTCTGGGCTCTTGGAGCTCCTCTGCCTCCTGGACTGCTGCAACTGCCCCCCTGGGTACTGGCAGAGACAGGGGGAGCTGAGCTGGATCTTTCTGAGTCCCAGAGGATTTTTGGAAGCCTCGTTGTCCCTTCTGGTGGTGCCAAAAATCTGACCCTTAAGAGGCCTCCCAGAAACAGAGACTGGACAGGAGTAAAAGAATAAAATAGGTATTTATGTGAAAGGCCTTCAAAGGTACACCCTGGGAGCCACAGGCTATTGCCAAAAATGGACCCCAAGATAGACGATAGGTCACGAGTTCTTCACACCTTTATAGGTTTGGTTCATTTGCGTATTAGGGTTAATTCTCCAATTAAAGCTTCAGTTCAGTGATGTAATTTCCCCTCCACTTGGCCCCCTTAGAAGCTCTTTGGATTATACTTTTGGGCCTAGGATGGTCTGGGTGACCTTGGAGAGCAGGCCTGGAGAGGCTTTGTTATGTCTACCTAGCACAAGTGAGCAGAAATTAGCAAGCTACAAGAAACCTCAGAGTTACACTCTAAGCAGTACAGAATCAGGAAAATATAAAAGTTACAACCTAGGAATCAGTGAAGTGTCTCATGATGGGAGGGTCAGGTTCCTCATAGGAACAGTTTAAAAAGTTCAAAGTGAACAATGCTTTGGAAAGTCTTATGATGGGGGCAGCGATCTCATTGCCACCTTTTTGTTGTTCTAACAGTCTTTTTAGTGTTTGATGCTTCCTTTCCACAATGGCTTGGCCTGTGGGCGAGTGAGGGATGCCAGTGATGTGATCCATACCCCACTCATTCATGCATCTTTTTAATTCTGCGGAGGTGTACATTGGGCTATTGTCAGTTTTTATTTTCTTTGGTGTCCCCAACACAGCAAAGGCCTGGACTAAGTGGTTGACAACATCTTTGGCCTTCTCTCCACGGTGGACTGAGGCGAAGGTTGCTCTGGAAAAGGTATCCACAGAAACATGAATATATTTTTGGTGGCCAAATTGGGGGAAGTGAGTGACATCTGTTTGCCATACCTTGCAATTGCCTAGGCCTGGGGGGTTAACCCCCTGACCTAATGATGGAAGCTGATATTTTTGGCAGTCGGGGCATGTCACCAAAATAGTTTTTGCTTGGTCTCGAGTGAGGCAGAACATTCGAATGAGAACGGGAGCATTTTGATGGAACACTGCATGGCTCAGCTGGGTTTGCTGGAATCTGTTAGGCAGATTTGCTAACTCAATTGGCATAGCTAGGTCATCTGCTCTCCTGTTCCCTTCTGCAATAAATCCTGGCAGGTCAGTGTGTGATCTCACATGCATGATGTAGAATGGTTGCTTTCGGTGGGAGATCAGTTGAATCAGTTTTGAAAGCAAGTTGTCAATTTTTGGGTCTGCTACCTCCTTTAGTAAGGCTCTCTCTGCCCTGGAAACTACACCTGCAACATAGGCCAAATCAGTTATCAAATTAAATGGTTCACTGAACCTCTCAAATGCTCTGACCACGGCTGCAAGTTCTGCAACTTGTTGGGATCCTTCGACTACCTGCACATAGGCCTCCCCCTTCTGAGTGCGAGGATCCTTCCAAGGGATTACAGATTTGAAGGAAGCTCCAGAGCCATCTGAAAAGATTGTCAGGGCATTTAATGGCTTTTGGCTTTGAATTTCTTTTGGAATCAGTTTGAAGACCAAAGTAAACAGTCTGTGTTTTGGATGGTGTATAGAAATTTGGCCTGGGTACCTGTCTAGAGCAAATTGGAGGTGCACGTTGTTTTGAAGGAGGTTATCAAGTGAATCAGTTGTCAATGGTAGGTAGATGCATGTAAAGTCACACCCTGCAAGGGTGCGGAGGTGGGATCTAGCTTTCATCACCAACTGAGCCATGAGCTCCTCTGGCATTGTGATACTTTTGGAGGGCTGGTGCGAGAGAAAAACCCACTCGATGATTAACAGGGGATCACTCTGCACCTCGTCCCATTGAAATATCAGCCCGTGAAGGTATGGCATTTCCCCTAATACAATAAATTGAAAAGACAGACTTGGGGCGCAGCGGTGTGCCTGCCGGGATGACAGCGCTCCCTGTACCTTTCAGATGG
The DNA here is from genome assembly GCF_017639235.1 of Corvus kubaryi. Classification (NCBI taxonomy): domain Eukaryota; kingdom Metazoa; phylum Chordata; class Aves; order Passeriformes; family Corvidae; genus Corvus; species Corvus kubaryi. The sequence goes on from NW_024581748.1 coordinate 64,021, forward strand.
CCTGCTTCGCCTCCTCTGTTAGATACCTAGGTGATGTGAGGTCATCTTTCCCTCACAGAAGGTTGAACAGAGGAGCAAGATCTTCTGTCGTCAGCCCTAGGAGCGGCCTCACCCAATTTATGGTCCCGCAGAGCTGATGGAGTTCCTCCAAGGTCTTAGGGTTATCATTAATTTTAATTTGTTGGGGAACCACAGTCTGTTCATGGATTTTCAGTTCAAGGTATTTAAATGGAGTTTTCTGGACCTTTTCAGCCTGGATCCAAATCCATTTGCCTCTAAGGCCTTGATTACCTTCCCTAATGTCCAGTCTAAATAGGATTGGTTGGGAGCACACAGCAAAACATCATCCATGTAGTGGAGCACTATTGCCTTTGCTGCTAACTTTCTGATGGGGGGCAGAATGCGGGCAACATACCCCTGGCAGATGGTGGGTGAGTTTTTCATGCCTTGCGGTAAAACTCACCACTGGTAGCACTGCATGGGAGCCTTTCGGTTGATGGAAGGTACTGAGAAGGCAAACCAAGTTGCATCATCTGGGTGGAGAGGGATCTGGAAGAAGCAGTCCTTGATATCAATGACTGCTAACTTCCACTGCCTAGGGAGCATAGAGGCTGAAGGCATTCCAGGCTGCAGGGGTCCCATGTCCTCAATGACCGCATTTATTTTCCACAAATCATGGAGGAGGTGCCACTTGTCTTACCCTGGTTTTCGATTACAAATACCGGGGAGTTCCAAGGGCTATTTGAGGGTTCAATGTTACCCTTTTTCAATTGCTCCTCTACAAGTGCGGTGAGTGCCTTCAATTTGTGTTTTTCCAAAGGCCACTGATCTGTCCAGATATGTTTGTCAGAGATCCAACTTAATTTCTGGAAGGGGTGCTCCACAGTGGCCTTTATTAAAAATTCTGGGGTTGAGATGGAATTTCGACTCGAGCCCCCCACTGGGACATGAGATCCCTGCCCCACAGTGTGAACCCAGAGTTAATTACAAAAGACGCACGGATGCTATCTGTCCTCTGGACCCTCAATTTGGATAACTGCTCTGCTTCTCTGGGCAGATATAGATCCCCCCACACCCGTCACGATACCTTCTGCCAGCTGCAGCTCCCAGTGTGATGGCTAATCTGGGAGGAAATGACTGTCACATCTGCTCCCATGTCCATCATTCCTGCCAGGCTGATGTCTGAGCCTTGGCAAGACAGTTTGCAATTAAGCATGGGTTTGTCATTCCCAACTACCTCAGCCCAGAAGACAGAGGGGTTGTAATACTGTGGCGGACTACTGGGCATGAGAATAGCTTGAGCCACAACCTCGTTAGCAGCAAGAAAAAAGGGAGGGTTAACACACTGGATGTTGACAGTAAACAGCCCTTGTGCCCTTATGTAGCGGGTTCAGTTTGTAACTGGGCGGAAACACCAATTTAGTGTAGTGGTCTGGTCCAAAATACTCATTACTGTTTACCTTCTGTGAGGTAGGAATTAGGAGAAATGCAAAGCAGGCACCAAACTTGAAAGAATATAAAGAAGTTTATTAGCAGACCTAAAAGAAAAAAAAAAAAAATCATACACCTTCAGAACTCTTCTCCTCCCCCCACCTTCCTCCCTTCTCCCACTGACAATGTAAAAAGACAACCCTTCAGATGTTCAGTCTGTTTACCACTTCCGTAATAACTTTGTTCAGTCCATTTAGGAAGAGGAGTCTCTCTTGCCCATGCTATGAACACATTATCACAAAGAGACAGCTGCCAACTTCCAAATAACTTTGTTCAGTCCATTTAGGAAGAGGTGTCTCTCTGCTCACATGTGAGTTATTGTGAGAGATTGGTTACGTGAAAAGGGACATATAGATTCAGGA